>NC_134485.1:377950086-377992887 GCF_040206685.1 Ascaphus truei
CTGGCACATTTCATTGAAGGATTACTTAATACTATCAATGGGTATGTAATGTTGAGCTTTGCATGCTTATATCAATATAAAGTGTGTGTGTGTGTGTGTGTGTGTGTGTGTGTGTGTGTGTGTTGCGTATCTTGATTTGTAGTTTGTGTGTAATGCTTTTATATAGCTTTGAAGGGCTGTATCTTGATTTGTAGTGTGTGCGTTGTATCTGTACCTTGATTTTGTGGGGGGGGGGTGATGTATCTTGATTTGGGGTGTGTGTATATGTATATAATAATAATAAACACACATATATATACACACGTGTGTGTTTTTTATTATTATTATAATATTACTGAGGTGAGGGGTGGGCTTGCCCCCTGGTCATGGCCATCCCTCGCCTAATTGGCTAGAGGGTTTGCTTGACCAGGGAGGCTGCGAGGGACCCCCCCCACCACTGGCTAACCAATACCCACATATAACAGAAAAGTAACGACAGACTCGGTTTGGAGGTATAAAAGGCTTTGTTTATTTTAAACAATAATAGAGTAACCTCTAGTCCCTGCCAGAGAGCTCACTTAATGGGTTAAGTGAAGGGGGTCAGTCGGGCCTTGGCCTGCTGCCAGGGGGCTAGCCGAGCCCCCATGAGCAAACCGTTGTCCCGAGTGCGTTCCCGGGAGTCACACTCAGTCGACCCTGTCCACTTACGACTACCCCCGGGCTATAGAGAGATGTGTTTGTGTGTGTGTGTATATATGTATGTGTATATATGTATATATGTATGTGTGTATGTGTATATATGTATGTGTATATATTATGTGTGTGTGTGTATATATATGTGTGTGTGTGTGTGTATATATATGTATATATGTGTGTGTGTATATATATATATATATAATCGATTTGTTGTGTGTGGTTCTGCATCTTGATTTATTTGTGTGTGCACCTGCTGCAAGGAGGAGGATATTGCAATGTATTATTGGTGCCTGGATGCATGTTCCTGTGTGTAAATTAGCTGAACCTGTTGACGTTTTTAAAAATGCAATTTTCTTGAACATGTATTTTTTTTCTTGTTTAGGATAGAAATTGAGGATTCTGAAGCAGTAGGAGTCTCCAGTATTATCAGCAATTTGATCACCGTTTTTCCACGCAATATTCTGACTGCCATTCCAAGCGACCTTTTCTCATCCTTTGTTAACTGCCTCACACACCTCACATGTTCTTTTGGGAGAAGTGCTGCCCTGGAAGAAGTAGTAAGTGATGGTGCATATATTCAATGTCATAGTTACATAGTAGATGAGGTTGAAAAAAAGACGTACGTCCATCAAGTTCAACCTATGCTAAATTTAGACAACAGATACTTTATCCTATATTTATACTTATTGATCCAGAGGAAGGCAAACAAAAAAACCCCAGTGTCATATCATCCAATGATATCTCATAAGGGGAAAAATACATTCCTTCCTGACTCCAAGAATTTGCAATCAGATTACTCCCTGGATCAACATCCTTCACCATGTTTACTTATTTGGTATATCCCTGTATACCTTCCCTTTCTAAAAAGATGTCCAACCTGTTTTTGAACAAATCTATTGTATCTGCCATCAGTCTCCATGGGTAATGAATTTCAGATTTTAACAGCTCTTACTGTAAAGAACCCTTTCCTTTGTTGCTGGTGAAATCGCCTTTCCTCCAACCTAAAGGGATGCCCCTGGGTCCTTTGTACTGCCCTTGGGATGAATAGATCATTTGAAAGCTCCTTATACTGTCCCCGAATATATTTGTATATAGTTATCATATCCCCTCTTAGACGCCTCTTTTCTAATGTAAATAAATCTAATTTAGCTAGCCTCTCCTCATACGTTATATTGTCCATCCCCTTTATTAATTTGGTGGCTCTTCTCTGCACTCTCTCTAGTTCCATAATATCTTTTCTAAGGAGTGGTGGCCAAAATGGGACTCAAGGTGTGGTCTTACTAGTGCTTTATAAAGGGGCATAATTATGTTTACTTTCCTTTCATCCATTACCCGTTCAATGCAAGATAAGATCTTGTTTGCCTTTGCAGCTACTGCATGACTTTGGGCACTATTGCTAAGCCTGCTGTCTACAAGCACTCCTAAATCCTTCTCCAAGGATTCCCTCAATGTATCCCCATTACATTTGTAAGTTGCCTGTTTATTCTTGCTCCCCAAATGCATAACCTTACATTTATCTGTATTAAACCTCATCTGCCATTTACCTGCCCAAGTTTCCAGTCTCTCCAAGTCCTTCTGGAGAGAAATTAGATCCTACTCTGATTCTAGTACCTTACAAAATTGTGTATCAGCAAAGATGGAGACTTTGCTCTCTATGCCAACCTCAAGGTCATTAATAACCAAGTTAAAAAGTTGGGGTCCCAGTACCGATCCCTGAGGTACTCCACTCACGAGACTAGCCCAGCCTGAAAAAGTTCAATTTATGACAACCCTCTGTCTATCCTTCAACCAGTTTTCAATCCAGGTGCATATATTTTACTGAGTCCAATTTGCTTTATTTTGTACACCAACATCTTGTGTGGAACCGTATCAAAAGCCTTTGCAAAATCTAAGTAGACCACATCAACTGCATTACCCTGGTCTAAATTCCTACTTTCCTCCTCAAAGAAACAAATAAGATTAGTTTGGTATGATCTATCCTTCATAAATCCATGCTGACTATTACTAATAATTTTGTTTTCCATTAGGTATTCCTTAATATTATCCCGTATTAAACCTTCAAGTAGTTCCCCCACTATTGAAGTCAGGCTTACAGGTCTGTAATTCCCCGGTTGTGATCTAGCTCTCTTTTTAAATATAGGCACCACATCTGCTTTACGCCAATCTTGTTGTACTGAGCCTGTGGAAAAGGAGTCCTTGAATATTAAATATAATGGTTTAGTGTCGCATAACTAATACTATGACACTTACTTGTGTAGTTGAAAATATTTTATGTGGTCAAGGCATCTACTGGCCTTAAAAGAGCAGTCCCATGCAAAACATTCCCTGACACAACCTCAATGACAAATCTGATGACAATATTGTACATTTAGAAGTTGGCCTCTCACGATGCAAACCTTGGCGTTTGTATAGGAAATCTATGTGGTTATATCTGTAATAAGGCCCATTCCTCCTCCTCCTCCCCCCCCCCCACCTTTCCCTATCCATCGCCATCAAAATAAACAATAAAAAAATTGTCTCAAGTCCTCCAGGGCCACCAACAGGTCAGGTTTTCAGGATATCCCTGCTTCAGCACAGGTGGCTCAGTCATTCTGACTGAGCCACCTGTGCTGAAGCAGGGATATCCCTAATACCTGGTCTGTTAGTTGGGCTGGAGTTGGCCACCCCTGGATTAGGCTAATAAAGAAATCCTCAGATGCATGTGAGGTTGCAGGTAAACCTCGGCAATATAGAAAATTATTTTAAAATCTTTACCACTGCCATTATTGCTGCTCGATTGTGAGGAATTATTTCCTTTCCTCTTGTCGGCAGTGGGTTTAAGTTGAACATCAATATGCCTTTTAACCCCTCCCCCCCCCCTTTAGTATAATTGTTATGGGGATGTGACATTTTGCCAGAATAGTGAAAGACCCTGCGACACTGAAGATTGTAGCGTTGGATTTGGAAAGACAAGGATGTGGATTTAATTAAATCCTTAGAGTGCTTCAAAATATCAAGTCTCTATATAAAGAATAAGAAAATGAATGAGATTATTCTTGAATGCACTAGACAGTGTGCGTTCTGTCCAGCTGCTGTAATGCCCGTCTGTCCTGCTATATGATCTGTTGACCGAGTCACTCCAGCTTTGAACTAAGGAGTCTAGACCATGGAGATTATGTGGCAAGTAGAAAGGATTTAGAGGCAAAGAAACAACACCCGTATGTTTGTATACACACAGCAAAAGCGCATGGTTGCTGTGGCTTAGCCAAAGTTTATTTCTGCATACAACGTGTTCCCTTTACGGTAACCTCAATGCTGCTGAAAAGAGTTGAAAGACTTAAAATGTGTTAAATTTCTGAGTTCGGGTCAGATTTCAATTTTTATTTGCCGAAGGAGAGACCTTCGTCCGATTTCTACCCCCCCCCCCCCCGGTTGGGATGTAGGTTAGATGCTACCCAAGTGTGTTACCAAACAAAACGGGGCTGGTGTATTGTGGGGAGAGTAAAAGTGGAAAGCAGGGAAGTTTGGGAAAACCTGAAAAGGTTCTTGGACTGCTCAGGGGCGTTGTTTAACCTGTTCAGTGCCAGAGAAGATTGAAAAGCATTGCACGGGCCCCACCAGTGCTGAAAGTGTGAAAAATGTCCTGTGTGTGTATGTATTATATATATAAAAATAAATAACAATACCGTTGTTTAGACGAAATCACACGGGCAGCACTGAAATGTTGGGTCAAAAAAGAGTATATTTGTGAAACAAAGACACAGAACCAATGTTTCGGTCCGCCAGAGGGGCCTTTCTCAAGGTGGTGCTTGAGAAAGGCCCCTCTGGCGGACCGAAAACGTTGGTTCTGTGTCTTTGTTTCACAAATATACTTTTTTTTTGACCCAACATTTCAGTGCTGCCCGTGTGATTGCGTCTAAACAACGGTATCATATTTCGTATTACCACCTTATGGGATTAGCACCTGCATTATTTTCCAGTGGAGTGCCTGCTGTTCGCACAAAAAAATCTACTCGCCACCTAGTACCAAACGTGTGCTGCTTGGGCCAATATTTACTCGCCCGGGGGTTAAATCCACTCGCCCGGGGCGAGCAAATGTATAGGTTTGTCGAACACTGTTAATATATATATATTGTAGTCTCTTTGGGGAAGGCGTTCGGTGGACATTGCTGCATAGATTTTCAGCACTATAGAATACAAAAATATTTGTTAACATTAAATTATTATATAATTTGAAAAGTATGGATTGAGGCTCTCGACCTTGTAGAGTCGTAATGGTTGTAAATGTGCATGGATATATCAGAACCGTGAAATATATTGAAATATTTAAGCTTTCTTGAAAGCTGTTAAGCCTAGACAGGCTCCTTTTTAAATTAAACTCCCAGTTTCACAATCTATTTTTCAGAAACTTATTTTAGAAACAGCCTTTTCTGCTGTAATTACTTATGAGATTCTCCAGCTGTTTATAAGATTATATGTTGATGTAAAAGTGTTTTGCCCACATGCTTTACAACTCTTCCCCCATCACTGTAACTTTGGAATCACTGCAACAATGTTGAATACATATCCATTCACCTGCCAAAGAGGCAGTACATGGAGTTCAGCATTGCAAATCTTGATGACTGAAAGCAGTATTGTGAACAAAGTGCTTTGTGGCACCCTTTGGCTGCAAAATGTACAACCTTTTGTTCACATTAGTTTAACACAAGTGTGTAATATATTGGCTAAATAAAATATTTTGTCTGGTACATTTCGGTTCACTTGCAGATATAGGTCTGAAATCAGAAATGTGAAAAGCCACAGCAGGCAGTGTTTTGATCCCCTGCGCCTTGTCCTATCGTTAGAATGCCATATAAGAACTCCAGTAATAGTCCTTTCCTCTCTCCCTGCAGCTTGACAAAGATGACATGGTGTACATGGAGGCGTATGATAAGCTGCTGGAATCCTGGCTCACCTTGGTACAAGATGATAAGCATTTCCACAAGGGATTCTTTACCCAACACGCCATCCAGGTTTTTAACTCCTACATCCAGTGTCATCTAGCAGCACCAGATGGCACGAGGAACTTGGTGAGTTTGTTAGGGCCTTGTTCTCGCTCACGCACACACGATGCTGCCACTCGGGACACTTTCCGCTGAAAATACCCGCTGAAGTACATTGTGGGCAGAGCTTTTGTTTTCTCTTGTCCCTGTTCTATAGCTGGGACCTGCTTTCCGCTAGGACCATGCAGTAAACGCAAAAAGTACATGGCAGAATGACTACTACTTTATTATGACTATTTCCCTCCATCAAAGCTGCAAGTGTCAAACAGGCATTAATTTAAATTCCCCTCAAGTATGTATTTAAATTCCTCAAGTATGTACAAGGGATAGGCGAGGGTCACCAAAACAATAGGCTTCCTTCCCTTTATGCACTTCAGCGCTGGAAGAGCCTGTGGCAAATGGCTTCAGGGGTTAATAAACACGGAACACAAGCCATGCCATGTGTATGAAGGTTGAGTAGATCTCCATCAAATAAGTTATTTATCTCAAAGTAACAAATTAAGGCACAGCTGGCATTCCAGAGCTTTACTTGTTTGGTTTCAAAGCGGTGGTCAGGGCTTACAAATAGATGTGAAGCACTCCGGGGCGGGCAGCTGCAGCTTTGAAGTTACCAAAAGAGAAGTGTTTGGTGGTTTAGATTAAGGAGAGACAGGCATTTGGAAAGCGCAGGAGGCACTAATGTGCGCAGCGGCTTTTCTTTAACATACTTTGCAGCCTCTTTATTTAAAATGGCCTCAGACCTAATATGCTTCCTTCTTACGGAACGCCCATTATTCATATTCAAACGGGGTCGGGCGCTTCTGTAGAGATAAATTGCTGCTAAAACATGTCTCATGTTCATATTAAATTCTCGCTACTTTATTTATATCAATGTGTTACCAGGAAGCAATACATTGAGAGTTACCTTTCGTTTTACAGTATGTTCTGGGCACAGGGTTATGGTGACAATACATTGTTACATTATACAAGCAGATCCATGTGGCGGAATATTGTGTGTATATTTTTAAAGACCGCTGGGTTTTGGGGCACTAGCTTTTGAAGATAAATTGTTACGCCTTTTACCCAAATAGTGACTTCTTTTGCACTCCTTTACTGAGAAGTTTTATTTGTGCATACAGTCTTTCTGGGTTTCTTATATAGGGTTGCTAGGTGGCTTGTCCAAAAATACTGGAACAATGGTAAAAGATATAACCCCCCCCCCCCATACATGTAAAACATACCCCCCTGCCCCCCGAATACATATAAAGCATACCCCCCCCCCCCGAATACATATAAAACATACCCCCACCCCCAAATACATATAAAACATACCCCCACCCCCGAATACATATAAAACATACCCCCACCCCTGAATACATATAAAACATACCCACCACCACCGAATACATATAAAAAATGCCCCCAACCACCACCCAATACATATAAAATATACACCCACCTCCCCAATACATATAAAATATACACCCACCTCCCCAATACATATACCCCCACCTCCCCAAATTCAGACTTAGCTTGGGAATGGTGTCAGGTCGGGCACGGTGGCTGCAGGGAGTCCAGTGGCTGCAGTGGGGGGGGCGGCAGTGGATGCGGGGGGGGCGGCCACAGCAGTTGCCGCCATGTCCACCTCTCCACTGCTGCAGGCTTCTCTCCCCGTCTGTCCCACGCCGAGGTGTCTGAGGCTGACGCACGCCGGGCCTCCCTTTCACGCCGGCGCGCACCGGAAGCCCAGCTGACTTCCGGTGGTGACGTCAGTGGACCCGGCGTGCATCAGCATCACAGCACCTCGGTGTGGGACAGACAGGGAGAGAAGCTTGCAGCGGGGGAGAGAGCCAGACATGGCGCCATCTGCTCTGACCGGCAGCCGGCCCCCCCACATTCACCCTGCGTTCGGTGAGAGATAATACCGGACACATACATGTCCGGTATTACCTTTCCTTTTATACCGGATGCAGGGTTCAAAACCCTATTCATATATTGTGTTGGAAATCACATTGCATTCTCTTTCTTATGACACTCGTATCTCTGCAGTGCTTCTCCAAGTAGGTATGAGCTGCTAAGGAAAGCACATGGACACAGACACATGGTGTATATTCTCGGGGTGTTATCACTATGCTGTTGAGGTCGAGTTTCAGGCCCAGATTTGAGTAGTACTGATATCCTGCTTTGTGACTTCAATTCAAAATCCCTCTTTGTAAAACTAGAGGTGCAGTGAAACTAAGGAACGTATAAAGCCTAAAGCACTAAATCCTGGGACATCGCTATAGACGTACACCGCCTTCTCTTGTCCTATAAAATAGTGTTCTAAAGGGTTTTAATGTCTGTGCCTAAAAGATGAATACAACATAATATAATATACTGTACCAGTGGCTTTAATTGAGTGCCCATACACTACAATGTTGTTGTTTTATTTATGAAATGCCGGTTATATTCCTTCCAATGCTGGGATTCAATCAACTATGCATCATATCCTCTTCATAGACCACGAGAGAGAGAGAGAGGGTGTGAAAGCGCATTCGGATAGATTGGTCCCTCCAGGCAACGGGTGGTCAAATCCAATCCTCGAGGGCCACCAACGGGTCAGGTTTTCAGGATATCCCTCCTTCAGCATGAGTGGCTCAGTCAAAGATTGAGCCATCTGTGCTGAAGCAGGAATATCCTGAAAACCTGACCTGTTCGTGGCTGTTGAGGACTCCAGTTGGCCACCCTTGCTCTTGCTCTAGGTTAATACATAAGGATTCAGGCTGCGATGCTGGAGTCCCGCTCCCCGATCCGCTGGTAACTTCCATTGACTTGCATCCTGGCCTATATTTGATGTGCATATTCTCTGCCAGCCAAAGTACTTAACGAGTGCCACAGTTGTAGAGTATGTTCAGATATATAGTACATACTGCTACCCCGCAAAGCAAGCCTTTTTTATGCAATGTGTCATTGCAATCTGACCTGGAGATATAAATGTGCATGGAGCACTAAATTGTGATCAAGTGACCGGCTTGGATACATATATGTGAGGAGCTATATAACATGCGATGTAAAAGTTATGATGGATTAATTAACTACATTTTAACACTTCAAAGCAACTTTTAATCCTATTCTTAGTCAATCAAGATACTGTTTATTGAACCAATGCAAAAATCAAATGCCAGTTCTATGTCCTTGTTGCTTTCAAGAAATCAAATGTTCTCTTTCGGATATTTAGTAAAGCGTGTAGCTTACCTGTAATCATCTCTGCTCATTTGCTGTCCGTGTTCAGACTGCCAATGGTGTCGCCTCTCGGGAGGAGGAAGAAATCAATGAAATTCAGGAGGATGACCGGGACTTGTTTTCTGATCAGCTAGCCAGTGTGGGCATGCTGGGAAGAATCGCTTCAGACCACTGCATACCCCTGCTCACAAGGTACAGTGTACGTTCAATAAGTGCCCGGGGTTACAGCTATATAATGGTGGTTAACCCCTGCACTCGAGGAATCTTGAGAAAGCAAAGGAATTAAATGCTTAATTGAAGCTCAGGACAGGCCCTTCTGAAAATGAACAGGCTGTAATAAAAAAGCAGTGCTTTGTAACATTCCCACCTCTGTGATAGCTGATTAGTACCTAACTTCTGCTAAGTAGCACGTAACAAATAAAATAAGCTATAGGGTAGGAGAGGGCACTCCTGGGGGAGTTTATGGTCAGCGATGCTTGTATGAAACGCTGAACTGACAATGTACAGTATATATAAATGGGGGTCCATTCACTCACGATGTCAAAATCAAAGCAACAAAGAAATAGCAAAAATATAAATGACTGAATAGAAAAAAAAAAATACAACTAGTTGTGATATGGACATACACAGAAAGTGTAACTAAAAAGAATAAGTCGTGGAACGGAACACAAGAACTTGCTACAGCTTTAGTGGTTGATGCCACACTTGGGACGTTTGGAGGAACAGAACTAACGAACAGAAGTACTGTGTTTTTTTTTTATTTCACTACGGGGGTACGGGCCAGAAGAAAGGGTCTTCACCCTGAAATGTTGCCCCCCTTATGTATTGACTATTCATTTGGCTTTTTTGGCTGGTATTTTTTACCTCCTATTTTGTTTTCTTTTGGTGTCTCTTCTCCCTTTTTTTTTTTTTTTTTTCTCTCCATATTTTGGATTTTGTATACTCTGCTCTCTAGACTTTATATCGATGGGCTTTGGGAAAAACTTCCAAGTAATGTAGACAGACACACACCTGTGTGTGTGTGCACTGCGCGTGCGTGCGCGCATCCCCACATAGACTGCATTGACTTTTGCTTACTCTGTGGTAGAAGCACCATTTATGATATTGTGTCCGTGTGGTTTTTCTTTTGATTTACACTTTCTGTGTATGCCCATATCACATCTAGTTGTATGTTTTTTCTATTCATAGTCATTTCTATTTTTGTTGCTTCATCTTTGACATGAGTGCGGGGTACCCCATGTTTATACATTGTATGTTTTTAGGGTTTTTAAGTGCCCCCTTTTTGTTCCCTTCGCACCCGTATATATTTACATATTTTTTAATTGGTGGTGCTGTCTAGCGACATTAGAAGTGACAATCTGACAATGTTCTAGAGAGATTTGGACGCTGGTTTTGGCTTCTTCTCTGTATTAGGCATATTTGAGTTGTAACACGTGGCTGTAATAACACTCTTACATGTGAGATCCCATCCCATCCAGTTCTTGTTTTTATATCTAATGGACAACTCTGTCTTAGGATTTGGGGAAATGAGTTGTGCTTTTTCATATACAGCTGTAAAGTTTGTAACCGCTTCTGTGGTACCTCCAAGAGTGCTGGGTGAAACGCATAGTCTTATGTTCAACCATCGGCTTTTCTATGAATGACATAGGGTGAAACAGGTGTATGCTGAGTAACTGGGTCTATCAGTATTATACAAGTAGACATACATAATCTTATCGAGCTCAAACCCAAATCCACAGTAATATATATTTACATACTTAATCTTACCAACTGGAGTATTACTGGAACAGTGACCTCAAATTATTTATAAAATGTTTTACCAGGAAGTAATACATTGAGAGTTACCTCTCGTTTTCAAGTATGTCCTGGGCATAGAGTTATGATGACAAAAACAGTGTTCGACAAATCTATACATTTGCTCGCCCCGGGCGAGTGGATTTAACCCCCGGCCGAGTAAATATTGGCCCAAGCAGCACACGTTTGGTACTAGGTGGCGAGTAGATTTTTTGGTGATTTGTCAACCACTGGTTATACATATATACAACCTTAAACAAAGACGCTCCAAATGCACATGCAATATGACAAATTATTTATTGTGTGTGTATATATGTATATATACATATACTTGTGTGTGTACAGTATAAATATTTATTTTTATTAATTTTTCTTTTCATAATTATGGGTTATTTAGTTGAATCTCTTGAGCAAGACATTTTACGCCTGGAACCCGGCACTTTTTAATTATTTATATACAATGTGGTATAAACCAGAAAAGAGGGTGAGCATTCTCCAAATAATAAGCCTGTCCTATAACTGTTCATGGCTGGAACCTGTAGGAATGGGATGGTGCTTCTGTATGGAGACCAATAACTGACTCATGTCTGCTCTTTCAGCTTATTAGAAGACAGAGTTACGCGGCTTCACGGCCAGCTGCAAAGGCACCAGCAGCAATTATTGGCTTCACCAGTGTCGGGCTCCATGGAAAATAAAATGCTTGATGACCTGTATGAGGACATTCACTGGCTTATTTTAGTTACAGGTAAGCGACATGCGTCTTAGAACGCCCCCTTCCGTGTTGCATGCATATTTACTCTCCCTTTCCTATCAAAATGCCAAACAATGACTCCCTTTCAAACTGCACGTGTTCATTGATAACCTTCTGCTATGCACAGTGATTCTTTCCATTCATGTCCATTTTGGAGCACTTGTAATTTTCACTTGTACATTCATATTGACTGCTAATGATCATAAAATACATTGCTTCTTTTACTACTACGGCAAAAAGTTTGTTTCCAGGAAGAAATAATGCGCCTTCATTGTACATTACATGCTTTTTTTTTACAGCTGTTCAGTGTTATGATTCAGGGTTTAAGTTTGCAAAGCTGTTAAATATAGCTTACGTAATAAAAATGTTAAAATTATACAGAAGGCGGCACTGCAGTGCTTAAACGCCACATTACTGCAATAAATGGGACCACGCCTGTTAAAGCGTCCGTTCAAGCAATATCCTGCATGTGTTTTAAAAAATAAATAAATAAAAATCAGTTCTGTTCTATGAGAAAATACTTGTGGCATTTAAAAAAAAAATGTTTTAAATACATTTTTAACGTTTCTAATGTAGGAAGCAATTCCAAAGTGACAGCCCCTTCCCCTTCTGATAGGCTCTGGCTCTTGAGCCCCGCGCTCTCTCTAGCAGTGAACCAATTGTATCTAGTAACTGCCCAGTCAATCATATTCCAGGACTACACTACCCATAATGCCGTGCAAGAACTGAATGAAATAACCCGGAGCAAGCAATTGATTACAGGAGAACGGATCGATCTGCAGCTTAGCTAATCACTTGTGTACAGATTGTATTGATGCACATATTGAATGTAAAAAATAAATAGCAGCTTGAACTGCAGCTTTAACCAGTTGTCCATATGAACGACATCTAGGGAAGTCTGATACTGTAACCAGAGATTCATCTCTCTGCTTTTTTCCCTTGCCTTTAAGTAAAAAAATTACAACATAAGTAATGAATTACATAGACCTAATTTATATTACTGCTTTGACCTGAAAGCAGCCATTAGTTTACTGGCATAAACAAATGCAAAGAGAGCCTGAGAAGTGGGAACCGCTGTAAAAAAAAAAAAAAAGTATATAACCTTGTTAAGTTGCTTATTCATTTTTATATTTTGGAGGTGCTGCTTTGACTAAAAAAAAACAAAAAAACTTGTAATTAGTGTTGTGAGTTCATTAACATGGTACTCCACACAATGGAAGAGTTGGGGTTTTCTTCTGTATACCCGATTAATAATAAAAGGCTCCTGCCCAGTTGTTAGCAGGAGATAAGGGGGGCTTGCCTAAATTGTGATTCGGCCTGTACAATGATCAAAACCCTTCTTAGAACTATCGCGATTTCTCTATAACAGGTAGCCAACTCCGGGCCTCAAGGGCCAGCAACAGGTCAGGCTTTCAGGCTATCCCTGATTCAGCACACCTGTACTGAAGTATGGATATCCCTAATACCTGGCGTGTTGGTGGCCATTGAGGCCTGAAGTTGGTCATCCCTGCTATACAATGAGAATCCCGACTAGGATATTGAATCCACCAGTGTTCTAGTGAGGCTCCCTGGCCTACGCTGGCTTCCATATATGCTCAATTCACAGTAGACAGCCTTTTAAAAAGTGGGGACTATATTTCCACTTTACATTTTCTATAGCTATCAATTTTTAGTCTGGGTCACTGAATAAAAGTGTTGAAATATGATGCGTCTCCTCTACCTGTTTTGTTTTTAACTACAAATGCTGTATTGGAACATGCATGGCCCTCCTTCCATTGCCAGTGGGTCATGTAAGGCATTGTGTTGCACACCTTTCTGGTAGCCACAGGATTCACTCTAAATCTCCTTTGTTTAATCCTCCTTTCTCTTTCTTGATCAAGGCTACCTCTTAGCTGACGATACTCAGGGTGAGACTCCATTAATACCTCCAGAAATAATGGAATATTCCATTAAGCATTCAACAGAGGTCGACATCAACACAACATTGCAGATTCTGGGATCTCCCGGAGAGAAGGCCTCGTCTATACCAGGGTGCAACAGAACAGATTCCGTTATAAGGTGAGCAAGTAGAGTGTCCATACACAGCGACCACAGGCTTCAATCATACCATACATATTTGCTTAATAAGCTTTTGGCCGTGTAGGAGTTCAGGGTCCTGTGCCATAAGACACCATACATCTTGCATTGTTAAGCATGTTTCAGAAATGTTCGTGTTTTAAACAGGGCTTGCCATAAAAGATCAAGTAAAAGGGCCGCCAGATTGAGTGTACTTGGGAAGTTGGCTACATGGCTAAAAAAAACTTTGGGGACTTTATCTTCATTAAGTACATTGGAACACAGCCCCTAAGCAATTTGCTCTTTAGTAAAGAAGGTGATTCAATATCATAAATATTGGGGAGTAAGTAGGGTCCGAAATTTGAGTACCCACAATAGTTATTGTATTAATAGCACTTGGTACCTTCAGTTTGTACAGTCAATTATTTTGACACGGTTCCAAAAAGAAAAAATTCTAGGGGACCTGGAGATTGAGGTGCCTCACAATTCCATGTGCAAGTTCTGCAAGCCTTGTATATTCTGCACGTTGAATTGTAAAGTAACAGAGTGCCTCTTTTAGTTAACACTTATTACTGCTAGTCATTTACCTTTAATAATTGGAGTAAAACTGTGATAAATTATTCTACTAATCTTAGTCTGTGATTTCTAATCCTTGCCCTGCGGATGGGACATTTCTGACACAACACTGCAGAAGAGAAAAAAAATCAGAAGTGTAATCAACATTGTTTTATGTTTGTGTGTGTGTTTAACGATTAAGAATAATAACATTCTTGTACAGTATAGTGTGACACTATATTTTTAAAGGACTGGTCTTTCTGTATTTTTCTCAAAGTTGTGTTAATAAGACAATTTTAGGTCTATACCCATAAGAATAATGACAATTCTTAATTTCCCCTACTTGTATGCATTTAAAAAAAAAATAAAGCAAAATGATTACTAGCTTCATCTTTCAGTATCCGTCATATTTGTTTGGTTCTCAGAATCAGGCAGGATAGTTTCAATCTCAACTTTCAGTCATATTCAGAATCTATAGGGGGGGGGGGGGGGTTGGGATGTAATTTCACTAACTTTAATTTCTATATATACGCTAATGCAGGTTATTATCTGCTGTTTTGAGAGCTTCGGAAGTTGAGTCTCGAGCAACAAGGGCAGACTTAACGCATCTTCTAAGCCCACAAATGGGAAAAGATATTGTGTGGTTCCTGAAGCGGTGGACGAAGACCTACCTCCTTGTGGATGAAAAACTATATGACCAGGTAGGAAAAATAGAAAATACTAGTTGACACTTTTGCACTACAAGTGTCTGCAGCATTGACGAGCTCTTCAGTGGCTGATAGTGCAGTAGTTCCTATACTCTGTTTTATTTGTGGGGTGTTTTATGCTGATTAACCCTTTTTGTGCCTGAAAACCTATGGCAGAAAAGTGCGATATCGCCTACTATACATTAGCATCGCTAACGCTGATTTCTGCGTCCATTTGTATCACTAACGCTGTTTAACGCTGAGTTAGTATATGCAAATGAGTGATATCTCTACCTATTTATGAATAAATAATGCTTGGTGAATACGGCGGCAGTTCTAAAAAAATAAATTGACGTTGCCATAATCCTTTCTCTTAATAATGCCAGATGTTAGCATGGCTATATCAACTCTGACTGAATCTAGCCCTTTGTAGCTTTCTCACCGTAGATATTGGAACAAACCTGTTTTGTTTTTTTATTCTGTGATCTAACCAGACACTATTGTGAATAAAATGAAGACTGGTAAAAAAATAGAGGCTTTGACTCCTTTCTCCCATGGATAATTCTGATCCTCAATGTTTAGAGGACATTGTCGGTGTAGCTCAAGTTGTGAGCAAGTTTTCTTTTGACCCTTTCGGGCCGGCAATACGTTGCAGGTTAATTTTTGCTAAAACTCCTCCAACACAAACCCAGACACTATGTAAACATGTTTTTAAGATTAAAAAGATTAAGCAGGTTCTTTGATGACGTCAACAATGCGCCTGAACTTATTTATCAGTTGGTGAAATAATTTTTTATTTTATTTTTTTAAACGCCTGGTAGCTGGTTATAAATATATAATATGTAAACATTTGACACTTCACTTTTTCAACTGCTCTTCATAGTGACTGTAATTTTTACGCAAGCTTCTGATGGTGATTCATATCTCTCTCCTGTAGATAAGCTTGCCCTTTAATACTGCATTTGGGGCAGACACAGAAGGCTCTCAGTGGATCATAGGTTATCTTCTAGAAAAAGTCATCAGTAATCTCTCCGTGTGGAGCTCTGAGCAGGAACTGGCCAATGATACAGTCCAGTTGCTGGTTACTTTGGTAGAAAGGAGAGAGAGGTAAGAAATATGCCTCTAACAGACAATCTGACTCTGCCAGCAGTGGATGCACCTTGCTGATCTACTTACTAAATACGTACAGATGTATTCACTCTCAATTGCATATTGTAGCACCACTGGTTACTGCTTCATTTTAAGTGTTTTGCTTTTCTTCCATTATTTTGTTTTTCATTAAACCAACAGTGGAAGTAGGCTGACCTCTTATTTTGTCTACTTCATAATTCTGTATTGTATTTGTTTTTAGGGCCAATTTGGTAATTCAGTGTGAAAACTGGTGGAATTTGGCTAAGCAGTTTGCAAGAAGAAGCCCACCCCTCCACATCCTGTCCAGCTCTGTGCAGAGAACCCTTATGAAAGCTCTAGTTTTAGGAGGATTTGCTCATATGGACTCGGACACAAAGCAGCAGTACTGGACTGAGGTAAGAAGATGCAGTACTCCTTAAACATGCAGTCCTCACACCCTTAGGAATTCGGGAATATGGTTTGTGCACATTGCATGGAATACAATGTGTTCATTTGACGTCTGGTTTGTTTTTGGCTCCAATGTACTTGGTGTCTTTAAAGTCAACTCAAGCAACAAGGAACAAAGGTGACAAAGTGCTAGCATTAGGTGAAATTTAGAAGGAAAAATACATTTTTGTATTTATTTTTTGGTCAACTTAAACTTCTACTCAGCCTATGAACTAAACTACACTTCCAGTTACCTATACACGTGTGGCCTGTTTCTTTTTGTTTTCTTTAGTGCAGATGAACATATTCTTTCAAGCTCTCTTAAGTCTCTTAAATTGACTGAGCTGCCATGTAGGCAATATGGGCCATATTTACTAAAACGTGCAACTCTGAGACACATTCCATGCTGGAAATCCTCTCCCGGTCACATTCAAGTATATGGGCCCTATACGTATTAAGCGTTGTTACTGTATGACCCTTTCCGTGCCGAACGACACCTAACAAGCCCATTCACTTGAATGGACCCGGCTCTGTAATAACTTATTTGATTCCCTTTTGTATTTAGGATGCACTAGTTCTCTAAAGGGCCTGATTAAAAACCATTGAGTATAAGGGCCACAAACTTATTGTAATGTCATTTTAGATGCCTTCAAAAACGAATATTGAAATCTAATAATGTTCAAGCGTTTGTAACATCTGCATCATGTGCAATTTACATTAACGTAACTTACAAGTGAGTTTTAGTGTGAAACACAGCCTGTAGCTGCCTAAGCAACTCGTATATAAAATTATCAGCAGCAGAGAGTTAAAGGGCCACATCAAGACACTTCCCGAGTCACATTTGGACTATGGAGCACCAGTTTAAGACCCCCTTGGGCTTTGCAGACCTAAAGTCTTTTCAGTCTTGTCACAATGTGTATATTGCTTTTCGTATGAAACAGACTGACCAGGACTCAAAACCACAATCTATATCTATGAAGAACACTCATGCTGGTCCATTGGAATGCAACACTGTCTGCAAAAGGATCTTGTTTCCTTCAGGGCCATTACAGGAAATACACATAGCTAAGATGTGATGTGAGGACTTCTGCTGTATGTCATGTTGTATTTTCAACAGGTTCTGCAACCCCTTCAGCAGAGATTCTTGAACGTAATCAATCAAGAGAACTTCCAGCAGATCTGCCAAGAGGAGGAGGTGAAGCAGGAAATCACGGCCACGCTGGAAGCCCTGTGTGGCATTGCAGAGGCCACTCAGATAGACAACGTGGCAATCTTATTCAATTTCCTAATGGACTTTCTCACGAACTGCATTGGATTAATGGAAGTCTACAAAAACACTCCCGAGACTGTGAACCTCATCATAGAAGTTTTTGTAGAAGTTGCACATAAACAAATATGTTACCTTGGAGAGGTGAGCACTGATTTCGATTTTAATAATTTGCTGCAGCGCAATATTGAATGCGTGAAGGGTCTCTGAAAAGGTTACACTTGTGGTGGTGTAATCTCTTTTTCACAGAGCTGAGCTGGAGCTGGTCCTGTCCTTCCATTAGTAACCTATGATTCAGCTGATATTTAATTATGATGTCCCAGCACTTTTGTAAACAAGATATGCAGCATTACGTAATCATTGGCAGTCATATTTGATTGTCTGTCTGAATATGCTGGATTATTGTAGTTAAATATTTGTTGAACCAGAGGATCGTGTTGGTGAGACGGTTATCCTGCTGCTGGACAGCCACCGGTTGATAGAAGTGGAAATATTTATTTTAGCTTTTTGAGCTATTGCGTTGAATTGATTCATGCCAGTGACAATGCTATGGGAAGTGGCAAGGAAAAGTGTAATTTCTCAGTTTTTACGTAGCTTAGAACCTAGTCTAGTGAGCAGTGCCCCCATAATTGTCCGTCCTCCTTATCCTCTATACCTACCAGGGTAGCCAACCCTTTTTTTTCCTGTCGATCAATTCCCCCCACACTCCTCTCTCGCTCAATTCCCCCCTCCTCCTCTCTTGCTCAATTCCCTCCCCCCCACTCCTCCCCTCTCTCGCTCATTTCCTCATCTCATCCTCCTCTCTCACTTCATTTTTCCCCACTCCTCTCTCGCTCAATTCCCCCACTCCTCCTCCTCCTGCGCTCTCGCACAATTCCTCCTGTGCTCTCGCACAATTCCTCCTGCGCTCTCGCACTACTACTCCTCTTGCTCAATTCCCCCTTCCGCCTCCTTTTGCTAAATTCCCCCCTACCCCGCTCTCTCAATTCCCCCCCACTCCTCCCCTCTCTCACTTAATTTTCCGCACTCCTATCTCGCTCAATTCCTCCCACTCCTCTCTCGCTCAATTCCCCTACTTCTCCTCCGCCTGCGCTCTCGCTCAATTCCCCCACTCCTCCTCTTGTGCTCTCGCTCAATTCCCCCACTCCTCCTCTTGTGCTCTCGCTCAATTCCCCCACTCCTCCTCTTGTGCTCTCGCTCAATTCCCCCACTCCTCCTCCTGTGCTCTAGCTCAATTCCCCCCCACTACTACTCCTCCTCTCGCTCAATTCTACAACACTACAGCTGTAGTTTCTCGCTCCTTTGTCACAGGTGTTTCCAGCTGGCTACTTTGGCAGTGTAAAAGTTTATACTTTGGAGTATTAGGTATACAGTCAATTACTTTTTCGATTCCTTTTCAGTCGAAAGCTATGAACCTGTATGAGGCGTGCCTGACATTGCTGCAGGTATATTCCAAGAACAACCTAGGAAGGAAGCGCATTGATGTCACTGCTGAGGAGGATCAGTACCAGGACCTTCTGCTCATCATGGAACTTCTTACTAACCTCCTATCCAAAGAGTTCATTGACTTCAGTGACACAGGTATAGTCATGATATGGGGTTGAGCAGACTACCAGGCATCGCCTATCACCAGACCGAAAGTAATAGTTAAATAAAGAAGCATTTATTCGGCTGAAGCCAACAGTAAAACCACACAATACAGAACACGGTAATAGCTTACCAAACGGGGAATCGTAGTCGCTCACTAGGTAGAGGGTGCTGCCGAAGCTAGCTTACCCTCATTGTATCAACCTTGATCCTTCCATATTGCAATAACCAGAAGTGACCGCCCTAGGATCCACACTTCTCACACCAGGTAGTCTGTAGACACAGAGTTTGATTGGCATCAGCTCGTATAGGACCTCGGCCTCCATCTGAAATCATGGAGAACCGGATGCTGACTAACTAGCAGAGACCTGTTCTTCGCTGCGCCAATCAAGAGGGCTCGTTTGGGACGGACCAATCAGGGCTTGGGAAGGGTACAATGCTGGAGGATGGCCCCTGGGGGCGGGGCCTTGGAGAGGGAAACATGAACCGACCAATAGGGAACAAGCCTAACGGGGCTAGAACCCAAGCAGAGACAATGCTGCGGCTCTGGAGTGTGTATTCTCCCAGCCATCAGGTGTTTCCCACTGCCCATTTTCTTACAGAACTACCCCTGGCCCTACACAGATCAGCCTGTTGACTGTGTGTCTGCCACTTAGCCATTGTTACTAGCCCAGGCACACGATGTGTCACACAGTTAACATCGAAACACAACAGTTAATGCTGTGGCTTTAGGAGCCATTTTGTCTCCCTTATATTGCACAGTAAACCAAGGGCTGGGTAGCCATCTTGACGGGCAAGGGCAGCAAAGTGGGCTTGAGCTTTATTATAGCATGCCATGCTGCCCCGTCCATCACAGGTATAACTTGGATCAAACTGCTTAACCCCTCCAGGGCTAGTAAAACATGTATTTAATTATTAATTGTAGTGAACTGTAACAACCATTTTTACTGCTAGAGTGGAGGTGCTATTACTCATGTGCATGATATTTCCCAATTGTCTCAATCCGTGATGGTGCCACACCAATGAGATCTATAATGTTGCACACGCACAGGAGATGTTTATGAAAAGCAATAATATATTTTCACCATTGTTAACACATTTCAGAGTGCTTGTTTTCTTTGTAGACTGTTTTGTATGCCTCTGGCATAGTGGAAAAAGTTCCTTTATTGACATATTAATGACGACTTGACAGCCCCAAGTAGTTAATTTAAATGTTTACATTAGCGGTTAATAGAACCCATTTGAAAGTCCTTTAGTTTCAGGTGTATTGAGGTTGTACTGTTTGTATATTCTAGATGAAGTGTTCAGAGCACATGAGCAAGGACAAGCTGCCAACAGACCGGTATCCGCTGCAGACGTTGTTTTGTATGGAGTAAATATTGTGTTACCATTGATGTCACAAGATCTACTGAAGGTAGGTATTAAAGCAGGGGCAAAAAAAATGGTGACACCGCTCAACAGGTAACAGAGTATACGCCATGTAAATCAAATTGGGTATGTAATGTGATGGTGCCCTGTTGCCACAAATATGGCAGTGGGGAGCTACCTATGTACTAGAAAGAATAATGATCGGTATCATAGGTGTAATAAAGCAGGAGAACATGGTGACTTTTTTAGTTATTTCTTTTTCTATGTTTGAAGCAGGGGGTCTCTGCAGCTGAACCAAGCTGATTTCAGCTCCTGCTTCTCGAAATACTTCAAAAGGGGGTGCCGGCCACAGCTCTGGCTGGACTAGTTGGGGCTAACATAACAGCGGCTTAAATGTTCCACGCCCTACGGGCCAGTAGGAAACTGTAACGTCATCCACTGTGGTTTCCTATTGGCCCACGACGCGGGACTTTTAAACCACGCAGCGATACCGGCACCCCCTTTCGAGGCAATTATCTTGGGATACAGGGGTCCACAGAGCTTAAATTCAGCTGGTTCAACTCTGTGGTTCCCTGCTTCAAACCTATGCTAAAATAAAACATCATGCTGCTTTAAAGCCATAATTCAGGAGGCCCTTGCTATTGCATCTATTGTGTTTTATGTGAAGTAAATTACATAGCAAAGTTAATGTGTGCAATTTAACCCTTATATGAAAGGAAAAAACCTGGGCATTGCGGAATTCTGCATAGAAAATGTATTAGCCAACTATTGGCTAATACATTTTCTATGCAGAAATCCGCAGTGCCCAGGTTTTTTCCTTTCATAAATGATATTGGGAATACCTAGCAGAGATTCCTGAGCCAGGAGCACCGATATTTATATAATTTTTTCCCCTTGGGGTGTGCAGCATTACCCTTCAAACCGGGCAATTTAACCTTAACATTTTTTATTTTATTTTTGTTAATCAGCAAACCTACTACTGTAATGCGGTTTGCGGCAATTTAAACCTATAACTTGAAAAGGGTCCATTTAACTTCCCATGTGTGGTACTCCTTTTTGTTTTTACTTTTTCAACCTATTGAGGAGCTGTGACGCTTAGATGGAGTCTAGCCATCAAACCCTCTGGTCTTGCCAGATCTGTTTCCTGCCTTATTTGACCAGTTTAGCCTTTAGCCAAAGAACATACGTGTGTAAGGAAGACGTAAGCAAAGTAGTCATGTGGTCATCTAGTCTTCTTTTCTTGGATACTTTTCTAAAAAGTTACTTTTCATTCGTATGTTTAAATGTTTATTGCATTTTGAAGCTGGTACAGTTTATGCCGGCAGCATTGATCAAAATATTATTTGACAAAATGTACCACTCGGTACTTAAATCTTCTGTTTACTACGTGACTTTTCCTAAGTAATGCAGCTGTTTCCTGTAATGGTTATTATTCTTTTTGTTTTTCAGTTTCCCTCCCTGTGTAATCAGTATTACAAGCTCATCACTTTTATATGCGAGATCTTTCCTGAGAAGATTCCTCAGCTTCCTGAGGACTTGTTTAAGAGTCTCATGTACTCCCTCGAGTTAGGGATGACGTCGTATCCTTTGCTTCAATTGAATGTTCTCTTTTTTCCTTTGGGGAAACAGGGGAGGTTTGAGGGAACATACGTTGTAGATGTGCATATCAAGAAATATATATGTATTCCGTTTCGCATTCCAATGAGGCAAAGAAATGTGAACTGTTCAATGTGCAGCTTAAAGGAGCAGCTCCTGCTGGGACCAAAATGATCCTAACACAGTGGCAAGCTTAATAGTGCTATACAAGAAAAATATTGTGTGAGCAGACACCATACTCTGCACTGCACATAGAAGTTTGGAGGCACAATAAGTCTCCTGCCCCATAAAGCTTGCAATCCTAATTGTCACCTTAGTGCCTGAGGCACTGGGGAAGATACAGAGTTGCCCAAAGTCACAAGGAGCGTACACCTTGATATAAGCTGGGTGCTACAAAGTCAGTGTCAGCCTCTCCTTCAGACCTTGCACGTTTCTGTTTGACATTAATAAAAAGAACATTTAAACATTTCTATGGTAAAGGAATGCTTTCACATTCTTCAATATATTTTGGTGATACGGCTGTCATTCCTCAAATTTTCCAGGCACATTGTTTTTGTTTTGTTCTTAATAAAGAATTGATGCCTTCATTGGTCAGAAAAATAATTAGCTGGTAAGCAATAAACTCAGGACATGGAGAGGAGGAACACATATCTTTCACACAATATTGAGGAGTAAAAATACTACTTTCTGGGGTGATTGAATCTTTCTAAAAATAAATTCAAAAATAAGCCAAAAGTCACAAAAGTAATAAAGGCAAGGAAGTTACCCCCAATGAGTGAATACGCCATTAAAGCATTGACTAAACAGCAGGCTTAGCACAAAACCGCCCGATGGGTGAGAAACGCGTAGGAGGTCTGTTTGACGTATTGTCGTCGTCGTCATTTTAAAAAACTGTAATATTTTTACTGACCCTGGTTATTTTACGTTTTAAGTTTTCTCTGACACGCTCTTCCAGGGGGAAACATCTACTATACTTATCCTCTTAGCACAAAACAACGATGGCAGTTTTGGCAAAGGTTTGTACGTGAGCATCAAAGCTTTCTTAGGCCCAGGCCATGGTTAGTGCTTGCTTGCTTAAGCGTGCTCTCGCTTGCTGATGATTGCCACTGAGCCCCTACAGCCGCAATTAAAGCGACTTTAGTAGGGGCTCGCGCATGCTTTCCGTTGCTTGCTGAGGCACGCTTGAACAGAGCCGACAGTGAAATTTTAAATTCACGCGCTGACTCCGCTCACGTGACGCCTCAGCATCCAATGAAAGGACGAGCAGGGAAATGTGAACAGGGTCCTTATTGTCTGGCGCCAGCGGAGTGAGTGAGTGAGTGAGTGTGTGTGTGTGTGTGTGTGTGTGTGTGTGTACCAGTGTGTATGTGTCTGTGTGGTGTTTGTGTGTGCGTGCGTGCGTGTGCGCGAATATATTTATCAAAGTTGCACAACGTTAATAAATAATTTATTCTCACGTCTTTTTTTTTTAATTTTTAAAATATTATATAATATACACACACACACACACACACACACACACACACACACACGTTCCCCAGTGACACACAAACACACAGACCACTTCAAAGTGACACACACACAGTGATACCCGCCTCCCAAACGCGCTTGCTGTCTCCTCTGCCAGGACAGCAAAAAGCTCCTGGTAGAGCGAGCGGCAGCAAGCAAGAGCGAGCAGCAGCACCTAAGCGCTTACTATGTCCGAGGCCTTATCAAGTTAAGAAATTCTGCATCAGTTTACGTGCGATAATTTATAGGGGCCCACTTTCATGTTAAGAAAAAAATGAGGGCTAGTGACTGTCTTCATGTAGGTACTGCGTGTTTTAAAAGCGCATTCTCACATGTATTGCAGTTGTGATAAAACACTGTTTTAATAGTTATTTCTTAAGTAAAGGTATCCTATACTGTAGATTTGCTTATTTATGCCCGAAATCCTAATTGCAAAAAGCAATTTGCAGGTGTGCAGAAAGCAACTTTTTTAGGGCTGTTCCCTGATGGAGAAAATGAAACCGTAATTCCCAAGTTGCAGTGAATCATTAAGTAGTTTTAAGAATATCCCACTGGTCGCTATTTTTTTAAGTTCTCAAAAAGACGTGTTATATGAATAATTCTTTAACATTCAAAAAAAGGAACTTTTTCATAGGGAAGTGTTGTGTGTAAATCCTTATGACTTTCCCTGTCACGTGCACCGTTTCACGTTAAAAGTGCCAAAGAAGGAATATTTCTTTAACTTTATGTAAATAAGTATGAGCTCGGAGATTTCTCAGCTTTGTCTTGAAGCATTAACACCACTGGCTGAGCAATGTGTGAAAGCACAGGAGACTGATTCCCCCCTGCTTGCAGCAACGCGGCACTTTCTCAAGGTAGGAATGCTATTTCCTTCATTTGATTTCAAAATAATTTTAGCCGACCTTGGTAGCTATACTTACACCGTGTCATATCATTTCAGCTGGTCTTCGATATGCTTGTTTTGCAAAAACACAATACTGAGATGACCACAGCTGCCGGCGAAGCGTTTTACACGTTGGTGTGTCTAAATCAGGTACATAATGTGCATCATTTCTGTTCATGCATCCAACCTATGGAGAAGCTATGGATAAATAGGGGCAGTGCTCCAGTTCAGTTTGTTAGTGAGCGTGCTGTGCATAGCCTGCGGGTGATGGAAAATGAGCGCACAAGCCGTGTGCTCAGCTTCTAAATCTGTCTACTAAACCCAGCTATAAATATTTTTCTATATTTGCTTCAAAGCATTTAGCCCAATAACCTGGTGACCTTTTATCTCGTCCAGATCTTTAAAGGCCTAAGATGGCAAGGGATAGCATTGCAGTCTACTGCAACTTCTTCTCATGGTGTAAATGTCAAGAAACTTCATTACTTTGTATAGTCCTTACTTTTGGTGACATAAGTGATTGCATCCTCGTGCGTGTGACTAACATGACTGGTATAACCGCTCCAGTATAGCAAATATCATTTACAGGCAAACGTCCATGAAAAAGTGATGTTCTACCACAATAGCTTTTGATGACGTAACATGCAATAGTGCTTCTTTATTTATACAGGGTTTTATAGTACAGCGTAGATTCAGTGTATGCTCCCTCTATTCTGCATATTTTGTTGGCATGCCTTTAACTTAGAAATATATTGGATATTACTTGTTTTTGCATGTGCTCTCACAGACCCAAGTTGTCTTACAGTTGAGCACAAAGTCGACAATATATATTGGTAGTAGTCCTGTTCCTATATTAAAGGCGTTTTGCCTGCAGCACTTAATTTTCTCATTGCACAACTTTCCTCGTCTCCTCTGTAGGCCGAGTATGCCGAATTGGTGGAAACCTTATTATCAAGCCAGCAAGATCCTCTCATCTACCAGCGATTAGCCGACGCCTTCAACAAACTGACAGCAAGCAGCACTCCTCCCACGCTTGACCGAAAGCAGAAAATGTCCTTCCTGAAGAGCTTAGAGGAGTTCATAGCCAACGTTGGCGGCCTCCTCTGTGTAAAATAAGCAGCAAAGCTCGAAATGTAGACCCTCTCTGCAAAATGCACTGAAAAATGCTGGCATCTGACTGAATCCCCCCTATCTGCACCCAGGTCTCTTATAAGCATCTCTGGGTGTTTTTTTTAAGGGCCTGACTATTTAAGTTAACGGGTGGGTTTCAAGAGATGATCAGCCTATTTGACTAAATGTGCAGCACAATTTTTGTGCTATAAAGGATGGATGGTTAATTGTATTTTTTTAACAAATTTCCATATGCCTGCAAACAGATTCTAGGCACGGTGACCGCTCGTTGCAGTGCCTTCCCCCTTGGTCAGAAGCATACATGGCCAGATGAATGATTTTATAGAATGTTTTTCCATATTGTTTCTGAAAAACATATTAGACTGAATATGCTATAGATACCAATCTGTAAAGGTGATTTAGAAACGGTGAGCTTTATTTTTTTCCCTTTACTCCACTTCTGATTCAATGGAAACACCAAATGGCATTTTTTTTTTTTTTTAACTATGGGGTCATTTTTGTGTACATGAACCAAGTGTTGCATGTTTTATGTCACTTTGTTTTCTACTTTCTGTCCGGCCAGAAGTTCAGAAGAAAAGAAAAAAAGATGTATATTTTCGTTTCTTAGAACGAATCTTAGGAATTGTCACCATTTCATTGCCTTAAAAAAAAAAAATAATAATAATTTCTATATGTATATATAATATGTATGTTTTTCGTAAGCTTTCCAAAGCAAGTTTTAATGGTCTACAAGAGGTTTTTGGATTCCTGCCTTGAACTGTCGTGTCGAAATTACAGCGTAAAACACTGTTTTCTGGGGCCATCTCAGATACAAGGACCTTGTGAGTGTACTTTGGATTTCTGTTTGCACACCCGGACCCAGCTTCTTTTTTTCAACTCTCCGTTGGACTGTTAAGTTTCAGCAATACAGATTGAAAAGGTGTGAGCGGTGGGATTTATACACACTATTTTTTAAGTTGGGGCATTAGGTGATAAGAATTATGCTAAATGTGCTGTCAAATGTTTGCCATGTGTTTTTTTTTTTTTATTTTAATGTTTTTGTGTTTTTTTTTAAATTTGTATAAAATGTACAGTATAAACATCTGAACTGCTGTTTCATCACGTTTGTATCAACATGGACATTTCCACTTGAAAGCTCAACAGAAAAAAAGAATTCCAGGGACTAAAAATGCCTATTATATTACACTCAGACCAGGCTTGTTTTGTGACTGGTTAATGCTTACTGGGAGTTATTCTTCAAGTATGTGTGACTTCTAATATTCACTCTTTAGCTTCTTTTCAGATCCCCTCCAGCAGAAAAGTGGATACTTCAGAAAATAGATTGATTTTTCTTTTTTGTTTTTATATTATTATTATTTCCGTTTTTGTTACAATCTGTATATTCCTTGAGGTTTTTATGAATCTTTGTGGCTTTGATCAGGTAACGTTTGGCTTCTGCTGACCACAAGTTCTGATGTGTGTGTGCTTGGTGACTCTTCACAGCGCCACCAGGATAGGATGAAAAGACCGCAAAAGAGAATCTGCCGTTACTGAGTGGGTTTGGCTCTTTCTTCCTTTTCCCAGTCTTGGCCTTTTGCATGAAGATGAAGTTTTACAGAAATCTCTGTAAAGTGGAAGACATTGAGGCGAGGGGCACACTGTTCCTCAATTACTTTATTATATGTTGGATGTTTTAGAGATTTGGAACATTCCTGGGAAACCCGTGTGATGTGTGACTGCACTGTTGTGCTTTTATTTTTTTACCCTTGATTGAAGCATTATAGAAACTCGAATACTTGTATTCCCTTTACAAAAAAAATGCTGCTTGTACCAAATAGGGGCGGTTGTGAACTTTTTTTTTTCTCTCACTAATATTAGCCAGGAACAATGGCCTCAAGATGCAAAAAAAATGATACTTTCCCAAGTGGCGCCAAAGAAAATAAAATGAAGATGGGCTTGTGCTTTTACAGGAGCGGCTGAAGTATTTCATGGTTACTTTTGATGCACTTTGGCATCTGTGATAAATCAAGTGTCATAAATTATGTTCTACCTGAAAGATGACTCCCTTTAGATTCCTTTGCAGAAATTACAAATATCTAAATGGTTTGATTCAAGTTTTATTGTTTAGCTTGTATGTGTGTCTACAGTATATACAGGCATACCCCGCATTAACGTACGCAATGGGACCAGAGAATGTATGTAAAGCAAAAATGTACTTAAAGTGAAGCACTACCTTTTCCCACTTATCGATGCATGTACTGTACTGCAATAGTCCTATACGTGCATAACTGATGTAAATAACACATTTGTAACAGGCTCTATAGTCTCCCCGCTTGCGCACAGCTTAGGTACAGGTAGGGAGCTGGTATTGCTGTTCAGGACGTGCTGACAGGCGCATGCGTGAGCTGCCGTTTGCCTATTGGACGATATGTACTTACTCGCGAGTGTACTTAAAGTAAGTGTCCTTAAAGCGGGGTATGCCTGTACTGTAGATGTATAGGTGTATATATAACATTTTGAGGTGCGGACAAGGTTTGTTCTTGTATCACTGGAATGAGGTTAGCAGTCAGCCATTTAACGCATGTACCATTTTTAACAATCACATACTTGTTCTGCAGTATGTAATTAATACATACGGTTTTTACATCCTAAATCTAACACAGGAAATGCTTCTGCTGCAATCTTAGAACCATGATGCCGGTATTCTGAAATTCAATATTTGTTCAAGACAGAAACTGGTTGAAAATGTTATTTTCAAGAATGGGGCCAGTGAAGGCAATATGGGAAATGGTGTTTAGACCAACTGACAGTTAACGAATAGATGAGGGGTTCTGCCACATTACATATTTAATCATATTGCTGGCTCCTCTAATGACCCATAGCACACAGAACATATTGATGTGCTTGTTTTTTTTTATAGAGCAATGGAGATATTTGACCCCCAAGGAGTAATCTTTTCTGTTTTCTTTCAAAGCACATTTACTACTTTGAAAGTGGTTCACGATTAGTGCAACTTTCCAATCATTTCAGAACTGTGTGCGACATGAGCTTGGCCACTAGTTTTGAACATACTGAGTCGATCTCCCATCTGCGCTGAAGAGCAGCTCTTCAATGAATTCCCTTCATCCACAGCATATGGGAAATTTCACCCTGCATTTTTAATCTCCAAAACAGACACCATCTGTGACTCCCTGCAGAGTATATATCGCCTCCAGAAAGAAGGAGCAGGGTTGCATTCTTTCAGAGCTGGTACAGTAGTACGAATTCAGGAGACCAGTCAAGTTTCAAAGGTCTTCTACCTAGACTTTTTGAAGAGCTCTTATGTTGGTTCTTTAATATTCAATGCTTTGCAATGTTTTGACGCCTCTGGTAGCAGGGGTAAAAAGCATCACAACATATAAGGGAAACACTTGGAATTACATGGTAACACTCCCGCTGCTAACAAGGCCAGCTGGGACCTGCATGACTACCAACAGAGGTTGACTTCAGATTGTAGGACATTTGCAGTCAGCCAGTGAATAAGGGGATTGTTATTTTGCAATGAATTGCAGGCACCAAAGGGGTTAAGGAATAACAAAATCTATCATTACATAAAGTGGTGTCTATCTGAAGAATTTGAAGGGGCAGTCTCTCCCATAACTACAGTGAACAGATGACTGTGGCATCTATAACGGGTTAAATGTAGGTGCTTGGCACCATTTTTAAACAAATTGAAACAAGTGTTCGTTTTTATGAAATTGTCATGGGTTTATTTAGTTACCAGAGTGATCTTTTGCCAAAGATTGTTGGTAAATTGTTGTATGTACTGGCAGGTAGTTGATCCAGACATTGTCCATTCGGATGTTGTTTGGCTGCTGATCTCAGTATAATATGTTTTAGTGAGAGACTGGGGAAGAATAAGAACTACTAGATGAGATTAGGCAAAACAGAAATGTACTTCTTTTTACTTGAAAAGCAAGTAAGTACATTTTAATTAAAAGCGGAACTGTGACCCTGACGGAATTTATTTTTCATAGCAATCGCAATTCTCCCAACCCTGTCCCCTAGATTCTCAGGAAATTATATTTCTATTTGTATAAAAACAGTAAAAAATAAATAAAATAAAAAACACACACAAATGACAGCAGCATCTTCAATGGAAAGCTGCAATGTCTTCTGATTAATTTCATGGCAAGGCAGGGGTCTCTGGAGCTTGCCGCAATACAGTTCAACTTGCTCCGAGTTTTTTTTTTTGGTTTGTTTCTCTTCCCCCTCCCCCCCCCCCCAAGACCAACTACATTAAATTGATAAGTTGTTTATTAAAAAAAAATACCCTCCGTATACCATTGCTTCTTAATTATGTGAAGGAAATTATGAATGACTAGCTTTTGTGCCCGGGGAATGTAATATTGAATACATGTCCCCGCCAACCCCCCCCCCCCATCCCCGCCAGTCTCCCCCCGCTAGCTGGCACATCTCCCCCCGATGGCACAGCTCCCCCACACATCTCACATAACCAGTGATTCCCAACCTTTTTGGTTTGGAGGAACCCTTTAAGTATTTCGGGGAACCCCTATCTTTATGGCACATGTTCAACGGGTAAATCACAAAATAGATGTGTAAAGCAGTAGGGGTAATAAATAATAATTAACTCATACTTTTGAATAAAAAATGTGTATATATTTTGTAATGATTTTGGTTTAAACATCACCTCCCTCCCCCCCCTGCATCTCGCATCACCCCCCAATGATCGTTCTCCCGCACTGCTCTCTCCCTCTACTCTCCTTCCTTTTCTTTCCTCTCCCTCCTCTCTCCTCTCCCGCCTTCACTCTCCTCTCCCTCCTTCACTCTCCTCTCCCTCCTTCACTCTCCTCCTCTGCGCCTCCCTCCTCTCCTCTGCCTCTCCCGCCACTCTCCCTCCTCTCACTCACACACACACACACACACACACACACAGTCTTGCATAAAAAGCAGCCTCTCTCCCTCCCATAGCTCACATGTAAGGAGAAGCAGAAGCCTCTCCTCCCGCACGTCCCAAGTGCCGGGCTGCTAGAGCACGCTCCGAGGAGGAGAGCGGAGGGGGGAGACACATAGTTTCTAGCAAAAGCAGCCTCTGTCCCTCCCTCCCTCAGCTCACATGTAAGGAGAAGCAGAAGCAGCAGCCTTCTATATCCCCCTGGAAGTGCAGGGCTGCTAGAGCGCGCTCCGAGGAGGAGAGCGGAGGGGGAGAGCCAGGGGAAGCAGTGACAGACACTGATCCTCAGCTCTGATCCAGGCAAGGATCCCTTAGTAGCCCATCCCCCTCCCTTAATAGCCCATCCCCTGCTCTTGCTCAAACATTATTGCTGTCCAGCCGAGTGAAACTTAGAATGTCCATAATTTGGGAGGTGAGTGACATTGGAAGCTCAAAATAGTTGCATTAACCTACAAATCCACAGCAGAATGTACAGTGAAAGTTTCGTTGTGCTACGTGGTGCCGTTTCTAAGATTTCGATGCTTCTGACAGACAAACGGACGGTATCCAACTTAGAATTATAGTATAGATTTGAAGTTGTTTCTGTAATTGAACTGGTTGTTTTATGGGGCCTTTCCGTACAGGTTCTTTTGGCAGGAAATGGGTTAATGCAATTGGAGCACAGTGTGCAGAAAGCAATGTCGAACTGCACTGTTAACAAAACAGTATATATCTGATACTGCAGTCTTCTGGGGTACTTTATTCTCCCCAACACGCACTGCATGCATGGGAAATTTGATTACATATTTATCATGGAGACTGCCACTTTCCTCATGAAGTAAGTTCCCTTGAGCCAATGAAAGTCAGTGGAAGAGGAAAAAATCATCCCACGTTTTACTGCATTATCTCCCTGAAAGTAACTAATGCATTGCAAGTGTGGTCGCTGCTGAACGGAGGGAGGTTTTTTCCCCCCAATACACACACAGGGCAGTCAAGGACAACATTTAGTGAAATTTGGGGGTTCTGTTATGGAAAAAAAATTCGTTAGAATTGAAAAGTACAAGACCCTCCAAAATATGGCACAAGTTAATAGGTACAAGTATTTGCTGTCAGCATAAAATAAAGTTGGTCCGATAGCCTTTGCATATTATATATTGCATGTGCTAACCCCTCTTATTTCCCTGTATGTGTTAGGGTGGGGCCTGTGTCCATCCTGCCTTAGTACACCATAATCATATCCACCAGACAACAGTGGTACACAACAGTGCGGCACACAAACGCCTTACGGTCAGGGGCAATCTTAGCCGTGTGGCCCCTACTCTTAGAGAAAAAAAAACTACATTTACACACACGCTCTGAGCATGCTGTGCTGTTGTCCCTTATATTGTCCCAGTGTCCAATGTAGCACCCGTTGGGCTAATTTTACTGCCAGCACTGTTGGAGCTGTAGTCTCAAAATGGCGTGTAGTTGCGTTGCAGGCCTATTAAGGATGGCGCATGTGTGTTTGTTTACTTGATAGTTACAGGCCTCTTAAATGTCTGTTATCTGGTTGTGTTTTGACAGCCCGGCAAGCAGTTTGATCTCTTGCTTTGGTCTTCTCTCTCTGTGTGTAGAGAATATGTTTCTGCTGTCGTCACTCACTTTCTCTCTTCTTGATTAGCAGTCTGATACAATTATCCTCTTTCACCTCTGAGAGTTTCAGGCTCTCTCTTTGTAGCCCCTCACTATCACCTGGCCTGTCTCTCTCTGTCTCAGAATGGCAGTTGGACTTTTTTCTGTCTTTCAACTTGAGAGAATGCTCCAACATTCCATCCGGTCTTCCTCCCATCCAATCCCATCTTTCCAGTCATGTGTTGCCAGGCAGACCAGGGACAGCGTCGCCCATTCTCCATCGCACCATGTGATAGGTGGAGCAGACCAACTCAGTATTATTCAACATATACACACATTTCTAGCAGGGGCTACATTCTCCCCCTACGAAAACCATTGATGTCCCCTATCAATCCTTATGCAACAGAATAGTTATAAATATACATGCCTGCCTAAAAAAATTATACCTAACTAAACACAAGCAGTTATAACAAGAGTTGACATTCTTTAATCACAAGTTCCACATTCTGATTCCTTTGTGCACCACCAGGTATCATATTTTCCAGAGTTTACATGTGACAACTGTTAACTGTTAGAGACTATCCATTTGGCCATACTAAATAGTGGGACTTAATTGGATACCCCTGGGTAGTCATAGGTCAATCTAATGGGTGGTCTAGGAAAGGGTAATATAGGCTCTAATTATACTTCTGCTATATCAGTTTTTCTACTACATAGGGCTCTGTCTTCCATCGGTCAGAAATTTGTGCATAGCCGAAATGGATCCTGTCGCAGATACTGAATTCCTGGTTTATGACACTCGTGTCATAGCAATCTTTATTTCCCTAGTTGCAGACCCAGATGCTTCAGTGGCAAGTTTGCATGCTTCACTTAAGTGCTCGTTAAACCGCTGAATAATACTGCATATATGTAGTACGCAACGTTCCATCTGCTGACATGTCGAAGCATAAATATACCGGTAAGATGGCCTCCCGTCTAACATGAGGTGGTAAGGGGAGAACCCGGTGGCCTTGTTATGAGTACAGTTGTATGCATGTATTAAATCGTTTACATGCGGATTCCACTTTCCCTTATCTATACTCTTAAGTCCCCAACATATTTAGCAGTGTCCTGTTGAACCTTTCTGGTTGAGGTCCCCTTGTGGGTGATATGGTGTTTGAGATTTTCGTATCCAACATAAAGACAGTCATTCTTTTGAGACAACGTTCAAAATCTCTTTATTGATAGCAGTTGTCTTGCAGGTAACCCAATAAGTACTTTTCCCATAAAACTTTGCCAACTGTTGAAGCTCGTTGATCTTTAGATGGAAAAGCCTGGGCATATCAAGTGAAATGGTCAGTGACTACTAGAATCTTGCTGGTGTTACTATGATCAGGCTCCAAGGACAAGAATCCATGCATACACGGGCCAGGGACCCATTACTGGTGATATTCATCAAAGAAGCTGCCTTTTTAGGGAGTCTCTTCCTTAATACACCTGTGCCAACGTTTTTACAGTAGTCTTCTACATCTAGCTATGTTAGGCCAAGAAAACCAATCCCTCACTAGTCCACGTGTCTTATCAACTTCAAAGTGTCCATGCTCACCATGGAGAGACCTCCATACCACTGGACGATACTTGGCTCGGAGTACCAACTGTTTGGAGATCAGATCTTGGGATTTTTTCCCAACCCTGAATAACGCTCAACTCCTAGTACGACAAGGGCCCATTTAGTATTGAAGAGGAACATCTGGATGTGTCTTCCTAATAGAAGAAGCAGGTTTATTTTTTCATAAAGCTGACCATATCCCTTTCATCCATAAGTCAAGTCGTTGAACTTCCCTTAAATCCTGCTGGTTTAATCATGGTAGTCCAGTCATAGTCAGATTAGCAAGGTGACTATACACCATGGGTATAGCATTTGGAGATATCCCTAACCTAGCCCCCATCATTTCAATATTGGCAGGTCACTCCTCAAGCGAATTCAATCTTGTGACACATAGTCCATAGCCCTGTTGCTGGGATTCCTTCCCTCTTGCCATCGATTTGCCTGGCATCGCACAGTACCAGGGATACCACAGGAGTGGATCCTAGTGACCGAACAGCGAGGTGAGGAGCAAAGGCGTAAATTTGGTCACAAGCAGGGTTCAGGGCAGGCAGCAAAGGAGCATTGTCATGGTCACAAGCAGAGGTCCAGGGCAGGCAGTGAAGACATGGACAGGAACATTAAACATGAATAGGGGCATACACAAGAACAACAGGGACTGGACTCGGGAAACGGGACATGGATCGGAACAAAGAGGGGAAGCCAGATTACAGGCAAGTACCTTTAATAATAGACAACCAATACAAGCAAGACACAAATAAAAGCAAGACAGACATAAGGGGCAGTAAAGAAAGGCAAAGATAAACAGAAAGAAAGAGCTTAAATAGGACAGGCAGGAGACAGAGGAAAAGGTACAGAGGAGATTTTAAGGCAGCAGTCCCAGTGGAGGAGAGGGGGGACTGAAGGCATGGAGGACCAGGGTCTGTCCCTCGCACAGATGGACCCAGGAGACCATCTGGCAATTGGGAGTAGTTCGACTGTTTGGCAGGGATAGTGTTGAAGGAGCCTTTTTTTGTGGGACCCAGCGTGCTCCTTCCCTGGTTAGGCTCATTACGGAGTAATTTCATAACCACGTGTCGGAATAATGTCCTTCCCACATCTATAGCAAAATTCAGTGCTGTTGCTCCTCTTACCAGAGGCCCCCTAGAAGTCATCCTCTCTGGAAAAAGGCTCTCGCTTGGCATCCCATCTGTCTCACCTGTTGCTCAAACCGAGCCTCTCACCTAGGTATCTCCTCTACTTGCATCAAAGCCATATACTGTTCCACTCCTTCCAGTGGTTCGCTATGAAGACAGCCCGCCTCGGATCCCACAGGCCATACATCAGCACGGTTTACGGCCGGTCCAGAATTTACCTCCCATCAGTGTACTCTTTTTAGACTTCATACATTGAGGTCGTAGTGCAGCTTGTTTGTCCTCATTCCGTATGGCCTTAACATTACAAGAATTTTGGGGGCGCTTCTTTTTGTTCTTGCAGCCGTAGATCCAGCATCATCAGATGGGACCACTCAAATTAGCTGCTCTATTTGTGCCTCGTCAGACTTTTCCGTCAAAATTCTACCTTTTCGCACAACCCTCTGAAGAGTTACTTCCAGCCGCCATGGAAATTCAGATTTCTCTGCATCCTGCTGGCACATCCCTCGAAACCTGAAGGAAAGATTTTCCCCGCTGTCTGCAGCCCCAAACATACACTCTAGTGCCCTCAGATAATTCGCAGGGGTGACAGTCATCCCCTCCTCTTGAACTGCTCTTATAATAGCCAGTGCTGGTCCCTTAAGTCTCTCGGTGATCCAGACCGTTTTATCTATATCAGATCCCCACCATTCTTGCACCATTTAGGTGGCCTGGTCCATTCAGCACTCTACTGCACCGACACACTTTATTCGAGCAAATACCCAGTATGTACCTGGCAGATACCTGGAATGCGCCGCTCCTCACCTCTGACAAGCCCCGTTGCGTTTGCCTTCCCAGCCTGGGTTCATGCCTGGCTGACGGGCGGCTGATCTGTTAAATGATAATGATTAGGATTTAATAGGCTGCAATGCTTCGCGTGTCTACCAGATGGCATAAATTCATGAATTGTAATGCAGTATATATATATATATACTGTGCAGTATTGCAGCCAGCGGGAATAAAATGCTTCAATCCCTGCCTGGAAAATAACCCAATGCACTCGGGCAGAAAACTGTCACAAACCTCAATACACCCGAGTATACCCGAATTCGTGGGACTAGCCGAGCTCGAATAAAGTGTGTCGCCAGTGTAAGTCATCTTCTCCGGTCAGGGTGGGCACTATCCACGAGAAAAGGCTTGATCTTGGACACAAGATTACATCTTAACAAATGTTTGCAAGCGGACCGAAACGTTGATGCTTGTACAATAAAGGTTATAATATTTGGAAGACCAGTTGAGTGCCTCTTTTTCTGTTTTTGATCTACCTGTGGCTCCGCATCCAGCGGGACCATTGTTGCTGTGCACCCATGGCGATTTGTTACCTGGTATCATGAGTGCACCTATTTTGGAATATTTGTTTTCGGCAGCCATTCTTAGAAGTGAGAATTCACCCCAAACAATTTTATATATATATTTATATATATATATATATATATATATACCATATATATATATATATATATATATATATATATATATATATATATATATATATATATATATATATATATAGAAAAAAAACAGCGCCTGGTAATGGAACGTATTAAATAAAAATGCAAATAGTGTAACTATGCTGAAGATACAAATGAAAGGCAGCTCATCAAGGAAAAAACAATTCCTTACACCAATTAATGAACAAAAAAGAAGTGACCGCACAATCCTACAGTATGGTTAATATGTAAATGAATACATTTAATAATGCACCTTAAGAGAGCAGAATAAAAATTAAATAATGATCCTACTAAAAACAATGAGTGAGTACATACATAACTTAAAATGACGGAGCTTACTGTAGTAGAGGAGGAGTAGGCCAGATAGGAAACAGTCTGTGTTTAGTCCTGCAATTGGGTGTGCCATGCAAATCCTGCTGATATGAGTGATCAACGGAGATATAAATTCCAAAACCAAGCAAGTGTCAAGTAAATTCCCATGAATGGTAAAAGAGGCTAGCTCACTTTACTCTAAGCCCAGATAATTTGCTGATCGGTGGAATGCGCTAATAGCACGCTTGTCAGCTGGACGCTGTGAGTCAGTGAGCGGATAAAGCCTGCATACAAAACACTGCTGAAAGAGGTATCTTACCAATCGGCGTCGGGACCCACTGAGATCAGAGAGGAACACCCCCACGGTGTTCGGCGGGTGTTGTTTCCCAGCACGACCGGCATAAAGTCACTGTGCCTGTATATTTGAAGATCAGGCGGTAGGCAGAAACTGCTGGTGCATTCAGTATGGCATAAGTTGTACCAATGAGAGCATACACAGAGGTAACTGATTGGGTCTCTGGTATCCTCCGATGACGTAGCTTCCGACGTGATGACGCAAGTAGTAACACCCTACGCGATTCCACAGACTTACAGACTTCGAAGTGGATGACCAGATGCTGTAGTGGGGCGCTGTATGGATCGCGGAAGTGCCGGACTCAGCAGTGACTGCCAAGGAGTTTTATATATGCGAGTGTGCACGTGCGATATGTTATTAAACATTGTTTTTATTCTGATACACTCCTTACTTACTGACTGGGGGAACTTACCTTTGATGAGGGGACTGTCAATTCAGTACTGGGAGAAATAGACAGCTGGGTAACTGTACAGTTCCAACCAGCAGGAGAAAAGGCTAAAGATACCTTTTGAAGACCATCACTTACACAGGGCCATGTAAGTAGCTTTCATCCACATTTATTATATATGCCATCACCCCTTATCTGTTTGTTTTATTGAGGTTGTGCACTGATAGTTGCTGATTTACTTTTGGCTCTATCAGTTCGCACAATTATCTGCACTCCCCTTATATGTTCCTTTGTATGGTGCATGCTACCTGTAGGCTCACAACAGGCTGAGGTGTCCGCCGATGTTTGTGGGGACTGCGGAACAGACTTCTGAGGTACATACCCGACATTTACTCCATGGTACTCAGCGCCTCCATCTGCTGCAGGCTCCAGATGTATGAAGGTAATCTCACACAGTAGAACAGATTCCTCTCCCCCCGAAAGATTACGCACCATGCAGGAGGTATAATAACAGGAACTGGTTTATTCTTCTGTGCAGCACACAGAATTGAGGCAATTCTGCCCAATGCAGTCACAGCTCTGGTCTCTCAAACTTCAGGTGGTCCCTGGACCTACACTACGGGTCAGGTGCTCCCGCAGCAGTCCTAGTTCTTCCCTGATCCTCTAGCAGGACCAGAGGCATAGGTAATCACACACTCCCACGAAGGGAACCTGGGCTTTCCAGTACACCGCAGCCTGGGTGTGATACCTTGTCTCTCTCAAGGGTAGAGACCAACTAACAATTTAGAGATGCAACCCTTGAGTACAGTAGGGGGAGGGTACCAGGTCTGAATCCAGGATTGGGCAACTTCAGACCTGATCCCACCTCCTCCCCTGTCACTCAAGGGTACTGCCTGAGTGGGAAAAACCCATGATTGATCCCAACACTGCCTGCTGTTACCAGGACTGATGTCAGGACAGGGCAGAATAGTAGCCACACCCAGCCATGGCTACACATGCGAAAGTTTTCTTGTTTTCTAAGTTAGGGCAAGTCTCCCAGTATAGGGGCCCTTTAGACACTACACTAAAACGGGATAATGCCACAGTGGGAAGTGGGTTCTTCAGACAAGGGCTCATTGAGAAGACCTTGGAGAGCTGCTAAGGAATTGCATGAAAAGGTTCCAGATCTGTCTTTGGCAGCATGGGAAAGGCTTGAAAAAGAGCTACTGAGTGTATGTGTCTGCATGTAATAAGAAGCAATTTTTGTAACCTGCAAACAGGTTCTGTTGCTGCTTTATTTGGACTGTTTAATAAAAGTTAAGAAAGTTCCTGGCATCCGTTTCCTTTTCTTGCTCAGCACCCCAGACCTGCACAAGGTTCCAGCACCCGGAGATACAGGATAACGCTGAGTATCACCTGCACACACAAGAAATATCACTTTAGGAAATAGTGAAACACTTTGGTGTGGCCCCTCTTCTATTGGCCGGGGGTAAAGGTGTTACATAACATGAAACACATGAACAGTACCTGCTAAATATGTAGAGCAGGAGCATATGAAGTACTGATTTTAAACAGTAATACTCCACTGAAGTTTATGAAACTGTTACAAAATGAGTTAGATTAGCTCCAAATTATTGAGATTCATCGACAAACAGTGTGCGTTGACCTGCCTGGCCGAATTTTTTTTTTTTTTAAATACCCACCTTGTCAACAAACTTAATTGTATTTCCTAGTCCTGTGATCTCAACTGACACCCCAAAGTAAACATTAACGTTATTTTAATATACATTTAGATATGTAATACCCATTACACTTTGCCATTAATCATTTTGCACTTAGTCAACATTTTGGATCAGTACTAATAGAAAACAAATGTATATGTATATTCAATCTTTGTAGTGTCCTGTTTCCTGTTTCTTTTTGCACGTTGGCAATTTTTCTGCTTTAAGCAGAGATGTAAAATTGCTATTGGATTGTTTTTTTCCATGCGGGCTTCCATAGATACGTGTTTGGCCCTCTGAAATACAGCACTGAGGTTTTTTTTTTGCCCAGATCAAAAATGGCCGCCGTACACTTCCGGCTCCTTTTGGCGACGCTCTGGAACTCCGGTTCTCTGTGGTCCGGGTCGACGCGGATCGGTTTTATAACCTGGAGCGGCTCTGGGAATCCTCCTGTTTGCGGGTCACGTGTGGTAAGTGCGGCGCGAGGCTGGGGAGGTGAGCGGCACGCGGGGTGAAGTGCACGTGTGACCAGTCAATTCCCTGACATGTCACGTGGAGAAGGCATGCACGTGACAACACCCGGCTGGCCACAGGGCAATTCATCATTTAAATACTTACCGGGAATAAAAAGTTCTAGTAACCTTACTGGTCTCATGTTGTATTAGGTCATTATGCATTTTTTTTCTAATTGTTGTTTTTAACTTTGGAATTTAAAAAAAAAAGTGACCTGGGAAGTTGCAGGAACTGGGTGCAGTGCTGCTTTCCTCGGGGGAAGATTGCTGCTTTCCTGGGGGGAAGATTGCTGCTTTCCTGGGGGGAAGATTGCCTGCTTTCCTCTGGGGGAAGATTGCCTGCTTTCCTCCGGGGGGAAGATTGCCTGCTTTCCTCCGGGGGGAAGATTGCCTGCTTTCCTCCGGGGGGAAGATTGCCTGCTTTCCTCCGGGGGGAAGATTGCCTGCTTTCCTCCGGGGGGAAGATTGCTGCTTTCCTGGGGGGAAGATTGCCTGCTTTCCTCTGGGGGGAAGATTGCCTGCTTTCCTCCGGGGGGAAGATTGCCTGCTTTCCTCCGGGGGGAAGATTGCCTGCTTTCCTCTGGGGGGAAGATTGCCTGCTTTCCTCTGGGGGGAAGATTGCCTGCTTTCCTCTGGGGGGAAGATTGCTGCTTTCCTGGGGGGAAGATTGCTGCTTTCCTCTGGGGGGAAGATTGCCTGCTTTCCTCTGGGGGGAAGATTGCCTGCTTTCCTCTGGGGGGAAGATTGCCTGCTTTCCTCTGGGGGGAAGATTGCCTGCTTTCCTCTGGGGGGAAGATTGCCTGCTTTCCTCTGGGGGGAAGATTGCCTGCTTTCCTCTGGGGGGAAGATTGCCTGCTTTCCTCTGGGGGGAAGATTGCCTGCTTTCCTCTGGGGGGGAGATTGCCTGCTTTCCTCTGGGGGAAGATTGCCTGCTTTCCTCTGGGGGGAAGATTGCCTGCTTTCCTCTGGGGGGAAGATTGCCTGCTTTCCTCTGGGGGGAAGATTGCCTGCTTTCCTCTGGGGGGAAGATTGCCTGCTTTCCTCTGGGGGGAAGATTGCCTGCTTGTCCTCTGGGGGGAAGATTGCCTGCTTTCCTCTGGGGGGAAGATTGCCTGCTTTCCTCTGGGGGGAAGATTGCCTGCTTTCCTCTGGGGGGAAGATTGCCTGCTTTCCTCTGGGGGGAAGATTGCCTGCTTTCCTCGGGGGGGGGGAAGATTGCCTGCTTTCCTCGGGGGGGGGGAAGATTGCCTGCTTTCCTCGGGGGGGGGGGGAAGATTGCCTGCTTTCCTCGGGGGGGGGGGGAAGATTGCCTGCTTTCCTCGGGGGGGGGGGGAAGATTGCCTGCTTTCCTCGGGGGGGGGGAAGATTGCCTGCTTTCCTCGGGGGGGGGGGGAAGATTGCCTGCTTTCCTCGGGGGGGGGGGAAGATTGCCTGCTTCCTCGGGGGGGGGGAAGATTGCCTGCTTTCCTCGGGGGGGGGAAGATTGCTGCTTTGATTCACGTTTTCTAAACTGCTGTCATTGTTGGTTTACTTTGGACTAAGATCCATATTGAGCGTTCATTTATGTAAAAAGGTACAACGAGCTGCCTCCATGATAAACACCCACATTTTAGCATCTGCGATCTGAATGCAGTGATTTCTCAAAATAGCATGCCAGGTGGCTAGACAAAAAGACTTGCATAGCTAAGGGCTTATATTTAATCATGGCCTTGATTCACAATTTTTGTTTTTAATTCTCTTATTGTAAATCATAAATTATTTAAGTGAAAATGCGTTTAACACTTTGGGTACCTATAGACGTAGCTACTATATCATGGGGTCTGGCACTACAGGAGCTCCATGCTCGTTTTGTTAGGGGAGATCATGTTCATTGTGAAGGTGAACGGAAGAAGATCCACGTGTCATCAGTTACCCCCCCTCCCCCCCACGATCACGTGATTGCGAGTCTCGAGGAGGTCATTGTATTCTGGTGTCGCAACCCCCTTCGGCACTCAAATGGGGCCTTTCCTTCTCTCTGTTAAAAAAAATATATATATATTTTATTTTTTTTAAATACATCTCAACCTGAAAAGTCCCCTGGAAATGATCCAATGCACAGCCTCCACAGGCCCCCTGGTTCCTGAGATATTTGTAGTTTTAGAATAGGAGAAAGCTGCCTTTATCTCGGAAATCCAGGGCGTCTCTGGAGATCATCGTCACCACCCTCCTGTTTAGATATTTTTAAAAAAAAATTGTGTGTGCTGATCACGCGCATTTTAAGTGAAAACTTCTTTGTCTTTTGTCACTGTTTTGACACAGAAATTGTATTTGTAATGGTGATGGGTTTAATTAATAATCAAAATACGTCAGTGCCAAAACGCAAAGAAGTTTCACTTAGAACGTGTGTTTTTAGCTATTTGCACTTCTATATTTATAGTAGTTGAATTCCTTGTGTCAGTCAGTGTGTGAGAGTCAGTCAGGTACAGTGGGAGAGGGAGTCAGAGGGTGCAGTTGATCCTTGGCGACAGCGGCTCACGGGGGGGGGGGGGGGGCAGGCATGAGTCATCGGCGGCCGCTCACGGGGTGGACAGGAGGGGGTGTGTGTGTGTCCTGACGGTGGAAGCTGGCAAAATTCTGTGGCAGTGAATGTTGCTGATGGCCTCTTCTGCCAGCAGTGACGTCACCACTGACTTCCCTTCCCATCGACTCCATTCACTGTCAATGAATTTTGCTCATGTGGTAGGTGCCGCTAAAAAAGGTTCACTTAAAAAAACCTCCACTAAAAAAAAGAAGCCGTGCAGACTGCTTCGCGGGTCTGCATCTTTTCATCCACATTTTGAATAGTGTGCCTTGCCTATTGATTCTATGTGTGTATGTTTATATGTAATTTGTATAGATGTAATTTCAGCACCTCCTCCGTTTATCATTTTATTTCTTGTATAAAGGGAGTGACCTGCACTGCTGCTTTGAACGTTTGTGTGCAGTTTGAAGAAACAATGCAAGCGTTCTGTGTTTCATACATCATCGCAACAACCCGTTCCCTGTCTGAGGGGACCAGGTACAGAATGTCTGGTGATCATATTCTGTTTTCTTGTTCCCTAGCTGCCTGTCTGAGAGATGGAAGGCAGTGATGATGATGATCATCCCCAGCTCTCCTCCCACACTCTGGCTGCACTTCAGGAGTTTTACAC
>NC_134485.1:377993087-378095587 GCF_040206685.1 Ascaphus truei
GATGTTAAGGTGATGGAAGCAGAGCAGGTGAGAAGGTGAAGCGCAGACATGGAAAGGGTTTCTAAATGACGGGATTAACCCTTTTGTTTACAGGAGGGATTTGCATCAAATGTATGTGCAATGTCCGGGTGCCTCTTTGGTAGTCAAAGGGTTAATAAGAGGTGGGAAAAGAAAGGGGTTAAGAGGTAAGGGGCGGAGTAGTTAATGAGATTGCTGAGGTATTTGGTGGGGGTGGGGGGGAGAAGTGTGCAGTATCTGAGTCGAAGGGAGGGTTAAGTCCCGGGGGGGGGGGGGGGGGTCGGTCTAATAGTCCAAAAGGGGTAGTAAAGAGTAAGAATCCCAGGGGGAGTGAGCGTCCTACGGGGCAGGACGGAGGCGTAAGAGTCCCAAGGGGGAGTAAGGAGGGGGGAGCGGAGTAAGAGTCCCAGTGGGGAGGGAAGAAGATGGGATGGGGGGTAAGAGTCACAGGGAGGTGAGTGAAAGGTGTGGTACTAGTTACAGGGAGAGGGGGAGGAAATTGGGGAGTAAGAGTCCCAGTGGGGAGGGAAGAAGAGGGGAAGGGGGGGGGGGTAAGAGTCCCGAGGAGGGGAAGGAATAGTTTAAGGGTCCCAGTAGGGAGGGTGAGAAGGGGGATTAATGATCCCAGAGGAGAGGGGGAAGAAGAGGTTGAGTCCCAGGGGGAAAATGTGTGTTGGGGGGGAGGGGGGGATGTTGAGTCCCAAGGAGGAAGGGGTTAAGAATCCCAGAGGGAGGGGATGGTGAGGCAGGGGGGTAATAATAAAATCTTCTGTTGTATAGAGAGGTTGCCAGGTCTGAGCAGGACCGGTTACAGATGGGAGAGAAGAGAGGTTGTTCCTTCTGATCCACGTGTTTTGTATTCAACTATTGTATTATGTCGCAATATTCCCTATTAAAATTTGCAAGGTCCTGGATTCTCTAACATATTGCAGATTAGTATTAAAAATTGCTTTGTATATTTGTATAAAAATATAATATACAATGCATAATACTGGGTATTAAAATCAGCCTTTTAGTAGTGTAGGAAATGCACTTTCTGCAATAGAGCGCTGCCTCGTGAAAAGCTTTGGGAACCACCCACTTCAGTCTTCTGGGACCACAGACTGAAAACCATTACATGGCTTTAACATAAAACATCCTGTGAACTAAAGCGCATGGAAAATGCTGCCACGCTCCTGCAAAGTGAATTCATTTAGTGACATTTTTTCGTATAAGTAATAGTTTCTCTAATATGCCGTTCAAAACTGCCGAACATTCAGAATAAATATATTCAAATACGGAGACCTACAGTTAAGCTAAGACTGCGAACAATACATTCCCGTCTGAAAATAACCGCGGAAACCAGTCATCTTTCATTTCTCATATTTCCCCAGCAATTAAGTCAGTTTTGGTACAGCGACGAAACTGCATTGTGTCTGGCCAAGGAAGGAATAGCGGCATCTGAAACAAATGGCAGGTAACCATGTTTCCATCTTCTATTCCTCCCTCCTCACTTCATATGTACTGATCTGTAAAACCTTGGTCATTTGATTATTATTTTTTCCAGTCCCTATTTCCTAACCTTGTAGTCATTATTGCAGTCTTCTTGGCAGTCACGTTGATTCCTTGGTGTGTAGGGGTAAATATTGCAGCCTCCGAGTCTCGGACCATAGCATTTCAGGAGCGCATAGTTGCGCTGAAATTACAGGGCCTTCTGGCAATCACAGGGTTAAGTAGGAATTTTGAAACTGACCCCTTTGAGAACCGTATGTCCTTAAATGTATTTTCCGCAAACTGCCTCCTGAAATGTCTGGCAATAAAAGATTTGAAGGAGCAGTCTAACTTTCAGCCTAAAGGGAGCTAATGATAGATATACGTGATATTTTGTTAAAATAGAAACAAATATGTATTTAGAACATGTCAGAATCGTAACGTTTTCATTCCCTGCATGAACACCGAGAGAGAGGGCTGCTGTGTATCCGGTCAACGCCTCTCCGGGCATCAGGGGTAGGACGCATGGCAGTATTTGGTGGTAATAGGACAGGGGTGGCCAACTCCAGTCCTCAAGGGCCACCAACAGGTCAGGTTTTAAGGCTATCCCTGCTTTAGCACAGGTGTCTCAGTGGCTCAGTCAATGATTGAGACATCTGTGCTGAAGCAGAGATATACTTAAAACCTGACCTGTTGGTGGCCCTTGAGGTCTGTAGTTGGCCCCCCCTGCAGGACATAATGATCATAATCAACATGCAGGTAGTCAAGCAGAAGGCTTAAAATAGGGGGGGCTAAAAATTCATTTCAAAGACTAAATTTACAGTGTTTACAATCTGGCAAATGTACATATACTTGTCGCATATACAACTGCCAGTCGATAGGACTGTGCCTTATAAGTGAGCGCTTGCTTTATGTATGTATGTATGTATGTATGTATGTATGTATGTATGTATCGAATAGAACATCAGTCTGCTGGTGGTTTGTATCAATGTTTATTAACAAGTAAGTCTTCTAGAGACACCAGCTGCTTCACTTCTCAGTATATCTTTCCTCAAGAATGAAAATTTTATACCATACCCCATTTATAAATGGAAAAGATACAGGCCAAACGAGTCCCTGACCCGAAGAGCTTACAATCCTATTTTGTTACTTGAGATAGTGAAGGACAACCCGACTTGGCCAAGTTCCACAGAGTTATCTACCCAAAGAACAGCACCGTTCTCTAACCACAAAGCCAGACCTCCTTCACTGGAGCTTAAAATACATTGTTTGCCATTATCTCCTGCGTGTCTCTCTTCCAGGATCGCTTGTGTTAGCGCTCCCAGCATTTACCAGAAGCTGAAAGGACTGGCTGGCCATGGCTCGTTCGTGTGTTTGCTGGAATACGACAAGCGGTTTTCTACCTACGGGGAGGATTTCATCTTCTACGATTACAACCACCCCTTGAACTTACCAGAGAGGCTCCAGCAGCACAGCTTTGATATAGTGATAGCGGATCCCCCATACCTGTCTGAGGAGTGCCTGCGTAAAACAGCCGAGACTATTAGATATCTCACCAGAGGGAAGATCCTGCTGTGCACGGGTATGCATTAATATTGAATTAGTTCATCCAAATGTAATAGTACATTTTGTTTTTCTTTGAAACCTTCTTCAGCAGCCGATCCGCAGTGTCACATTCCTCCAGGTTATATCCTGAGATATAAAATATTTGCCCGGTGGACACAACATGGCAATGGGGTTAGGGTTGCTCAGCGGCCGATACAATATCATCAGGAGGGGACTTTGCGGCCATATTCGTGTTTTTTTTCTCTCACACAGCCACAAATATAAAAAATATCTCTGGAACTGTGAGGACAATGGAATATTTCTGGGATATAACCCCTGGTTCAGGTACATAAAAAAAATAATCAAAGCAGCAACCCCCTCATTTTTTTTTTATTGTGCAAAATTATAATGAGGGTCCACAGGAAACTCTGCAAATGTTAGAAGAAAGCATTTGTGTAGGTTTGGTGATAATGCAGACAGATTTTGGCTAATCTGGTTAATAATACACGAGCACATTTATTCCGTCCATCAATAGTGTGTGTGTGTGTCTGTGTGTCTGTAACTCCGGTGTTGCACCGTGCATTGTTATGTAATATGGAGTCATGCCTGGCAAGACACTGCTTTTGTTTATTTCATTTAAAAAAAAAAAAGGGTTTTATTGTCCCATTCCAGGTGCTGTGATGGAAGATCTGGCAGTTAAGATACTCGGTCTTAAGATGTGCAAGTTTATTCCGAAGCACACACGAAGCTTGGCGAATGAGTTCAGATGCTACGCAAATTATGAACTGGGCCTGGATTCACAATCCTGACGAACTGCTTTCATGTATTCAAAGAAATGAAAATGCTCAGCCTATTATTTTGGACTTCTCCCTGGTGCCTGCCACCCTGACAGAGCTATGCCACCCAATCTTATGCAAAGTGCAGCAGTTCTTGGTGACACTAAAGCTTGTGTTCAGAACTTTGAACTTGTCATGAATCATTCTGCATTGTCAATGTCATTCAAAAAATATTCCTTCCCCCCCCCCCCATATTAAAAGAGGTTTCTCTACAACGCATTGCCAGTTTCACAACCAGATGAGGTGTCAAAATGTGAATTGACTAAATTAATTTAAAAATAGCCAGAGACCCTTTTTACAAAAGGGTTACATTTCTTACTATACTATCTGGGAAACAGCACACCTGTTTGGTTATCTGAAATCATTTTACTTTAATGATCTCATTCTAATAAAGTGACGAGATTTGTTTTATTAAATAAGTTTATTTTCTATCTGCCCAAACCGTCTCTCAATGGTCAATAACAGAGAACGGTGGCCTCTCAAAGGTTTCTCTGGTATCGCATACTTTGGACTTTGCAATAAACTACAAGCAAAAAAACAAAACGTTACATCAGCAACATTTGTAGTTGTGTTAGGCAGTTAACGATGAATAATAGCTATAACAGTTAGTGTAAGTGAGGATCAAAACAAGAACGGCTGTCTTGATTTGTATATTTCTATGTCATCAACACTTTCTTGACTTTTTATGAAGATTATTGACACTGTCCTTACTCCGTAAGTGGCTTCAAATCTGCTTGCCCCAATGAGAAGGTGTCTAACTTAAAAACTAGGGCAACAACGTCAGAACTAACTTCAGTGCCCCTTTGAAAGAAATAGTGCTCGATTTGGCCCCCCATAGAAATGTTTGCTTGTATGCTCACATTGCTGTCCTGTTGCATATTCAATATGGCTTTTTTTTTAAGGTTTCTGTCATTGCCACTCTAATTTCTTCATGTTGGCTATTCCTGTTTTTCTATCTTCTGTCGTAATGCGTTCCCTCCATGCATCAAAATGATGCAGCCTTAGGGTGGGAAATACTGTGCTTCACTCTGTGACTGCCACAATCGCACTGAAAATGAAGCAAATCAGAGTATCCCTCTCACCCAGAGCCAAACTTGAACTTGAAACCCAGCTAAGAATAACAGGAACACAAATATAACAAATCAAATAGGATTGTGTTAAACCAATGGTAACATAGAACCAATGTTTTGGTTCCCATCAACCACCATCATTGCTGACAATGGTGCTGTTTCCATTTGTTTAATAGAGTTTATTTTACTTATATTTGTGCTGTGATCATGTTTTTGTTGCTCTGGAACTCCATTAAGTTTTCTGGGTGATTTATTTAAATAACTTATTTTTTTGTAACTATTTAATGGCCCACTTGATACTTCATAGGGTGTTACTTGCATTTTGATGCAACATTGGAATAAACCCTTCCAGCTGCTGGTTCTGTGACAAATGCAACGCATTCCAACATTTGTTGTTCTGTATGTTTAATTATTTTGTGCAATGTTAAGAAAAAAAATACACATCCTTTTTATTACTACATTATTTATATAACAACACACGTAACACTAAAGGTGCCATCTCTATAATGTGATCCTGGTCTACGTGTATAACGAATCCAAAGCTTTGCAGCGATGTACGAACTTAAACCGTAGTTATTTTTTTTACATATAAGTGTCATCAACAAATGGCATTTTGCTTTTAATCTTTGCTGCTGTAGTCCCAGAATATAATTGTGCATTGCAGGCTTATGGTGCAGAAGAGGTTTAAGCGATACGGGTAATATGCATGTGAATCGCACCCCTCGTAACTGCATGGCTCCAGTTTGCTTGAACATGTTCAACTAATCTGGATTTAGTAAAATAAAATGGCACTTTAAAAAAAACCTGAACTGACTGGAGCTTCCCTTTCAAATCGGCCATTTACAAAACAATACAAATTATTTCCTAGTCTTTCTTTTCCTACTTGAGATCCGGACTGATTCCTTCACTCAAATTGTGTTTCCTTACATGCTTCAGGAATTAAGACCGCCATCATACTTATTAAAATAAATTAGCAATTGGAAACAGTAAGGGATTTAACACACTGCCTATTATTGTTCAGGTTTGTTACATAGAGCCCCTTTGGGTGCCTTATGCCTTTGGTGGAATGTCACTGGATGGGACTCAATGACACCCCCTGGATGTCAATGGTGTTTTGATTGTGTGATTGTGGCCACAGCTCAGAACCTGAGGAGGAGGATTTCCACTCCTGATCTTAATATATAAAATCGAAAGGTTGGTACTAGCTGCTGTGAATCTGATTGGTCCTCAGCCTCTGGCCAATCAGATTGGTGGCTCTATGACGTCACCCAACTCTCCCCCGGCTCCCGGACGGAGGGGAAGCGTGGCGCGGCCCTCCTGCCCCAGCCGCCAACGCTCACCTCCCTCCCCGGCGGTGGGACAGGCAGTGGGCAGGCAGCCTCCGGAAGGACCCCCTTCCTCCTGCAGCTGCCCCCGGTAAGATGGCGGCGCACAGCGGAAAGGTGGGGGATGGTATTCAGTCAGGAGAGGGGGGGGTAATTAGTCAGGAGAGGGGGGGAGGGAGTCAGGAGAGAGGGGGGGAGGGAGTCAGGAGAGAAGGTGGGGGAGAGAGTCAGGAGATGGGGGGGGGAGAGGGAGTCAGGAGAAGGAGGGGGGGAGAGGGAGTCAAAAGGGGGGGGAGAGGGAGTCAGGAGAGGGGTGGGGGGTGAGAGGGAGTCAGGAGAGAGGGGGGGGAGTCAGGAGAGAAGGGGGGGGAAGCCTGAACAGCTGTGAAGAGGGGGGGAAGGGAGTTAAGAGGGAGGATGGGGGAGGCAGAACATTACATCACGGGCAACGCCGGGTATATCAGCTAGTGTTAGATAAATGATCACATGTCCCTGCAGCTACAATGTACAGATGTAGCAAAACTCATTGTGTCCGGCACCCAGGTCGAAAAGGCAAAACTCTGCGGTGCTGGAGCCGGAGACCATGTCTGCCGCGATCACACTGCGGGGATCCATGCTCAATAATCGAACTGGGCAGCGTTAATTCTCTGGTGCCTGGACCACAGTAGTCACATGACCACGACCTGCAGTGGCACCAAAGACCGTTGGCTTAGCTACATCGGTAAGTGACACAAGGCTACCGCAGATATTCTGACACTCCAGTTACTGGCTTTTCCCATTTAGGCCCAAAGGTGTCACTTAAAAAGTCACAAATTCCACATAATAAATGAAGCTTTTGCTGGGGGCAGTTTTAAGGTATTATACTTAAGTGAAATATGGACACTAGTGATTTGGGTTGAGTAATACCAGGGAGACTTCATTCTGGTAATACTTAACGTAAGAAATACATTTTTTCTTTGTCTTAAGTGTGTGTTTGAGCGGTAAAAAAGGAATGCAAAGCAATGTGTAAATATTTTGTTTTAACTGTTTAAGTTGGGGTTCTGCCTCCACAAGGTCTTATAGTGACTGTCAGCTTCCCATCCTCAACTACACCAATGCCCTGCTGGTGGAGTTACTGGCTCATCCATCTGTCTGTAGTATGTATGTATGTACACTACTGAGCCTCCTGCAATGTTATTAACCGCTGACTGCAAATAGCTGGAATTCATTTTTATTTACATTGTTGGTTTATTATATATGAATATATATATATATATATATATATATATATATATATATATATATATATATATATATATATATATATATAATTCATCCAAAGATCGTTTCTGCTTATTTGGGTTTTTAAATCGCCCCAAAACATAGTGGATGGACATGTTTGCATGATCTAGACTTCTAGAGGTTGACGGTCATAGGTCACAAAAATCACATGGTGTGTATCAATTTGATATATGCTAGAAATTGAAATTGATCCTTTGTGCTACATATTGTAATATGATCCTCGCAGCTAATTAAACGCCAGTCACCACTGGTGTATAATCTGCAGTCTGGAATAATCACTGTGAATTACCATATATTACATGGTACTGAACACATATATCATCTAACCATATAATAACACAGGAGTTTGTCCCAGGCTTGCATGTGCTTCATGTTTTTGTTTCTTTCCTTTATGTAGATATATGGAATGTAATAATAAGGATCACTTGTTCTATCCGTCTCTTCTTGTTCACGTCTTATAGAAGTTACTCTTATAAAGCACTACAAGGGAGTGCAGCGCTGTACATAGAAGGACAGGCTCAAGGACTCATTGCCTGTTAGATATTGCAATGTCATTTTGGCACACTTCGGCTCAGAAGATTTAAGTGACTTGCTCAAGGAGCTGTCACTCAACTCAAACCAGATGCTCCCACTCCAAGTTCAAAACTAGGTGCTTTAACCACAAGGTCAATCCTCTGTATCCAAAAGATAATGGGGAATTGTCGAGCAGATGGAAAAATGGCCACATCCAGGACCTATTTTGGTCATCCGATATCTTCCATGTTCAGTTGGACAATGGCTTCTCACTTTTGTTGATGGGCAGTTTAAACTTTTCTTTCTCTAAGCTGGAGTTGATGCTGTCTTGCTCAGATTCCTTCTCCTGCTCTGGCACACAGGTGCAGCCCACCGAAATACTCACATAGTCCTCTATGTAGACGTAGCGGCCCCCAGCACATGCTGGAGTACGGCGCAGGATCACTGTGGGCATGTAGACGGGTGTGCTGCGGAAGTGGAAATTCTCCTCTCCGAAGGGTCCTGTCAGGCAGCCTTTGCACAGACAGTAAGCTTCAGGAATGTACTTGGGGTATCTTGTGGGATTATATGAGATTCTGGAAACAAACAAAAAAAATGAATACATTTATCCAGGGATCTCTGGCATGGAAAGTCTGATAGGAAAGGTTCATGCACTTAAGTGGGAAACATATCATTGCAATTCTTGTCTGAAATGCTATTGCAAAAGTAGTGTGCTTGTGTCTGTCTTCAGAAGAGCCTCATTCTATTAACTAAGAAGGCAAAGTTATTGGGCACCATTTATGAAAGGAGAATGCTATATTCATGCTGTATGAGTAGAAAGGGGTATGCTAGTTTTTATTCAAATTACCGTAAAAAAAATAAAAGGTAATTAAAAATGTGAACATTTCAAAGTGGTTCTCTGTCCCCCCCTGTAATGCATTGCAGAGACCCTCCGGAACTGCAGCGGTTAATATCCCTTTGATTTTATATATATATATAAACAAAAAGAGAAAGCGCACGGCCCATAGCGTAAAAAGTGTTTGAATTTAATATAAACTATAGAGATGAGGGAAACAAGCTCACTCACAAACGAACAAGTATTAAAGGCATTTGAATATCACCACCACGGGAACCGCAAAGTGTGACCTCCACAGCAAAGATGTTACGAACGCTGTAAGCAGCTAGTCCAAATGTTCAGACCTCGTGGATCCACTGATTGTAATCAATAAGGAAGTCCTGCGTAGTCAGTCTCTTCCTACCAGATAGGTTCTCATCCGAACCTGCACTGGGGTTTCAAGCAGCAGGGAAGGATGCTCGCTACGAGCTGGCCGGCCCACAGTGATGACGTATCTCTGTCGCTGCCCTCCTGACGCGTTTCGTCAGATACACTGACTTTGTCAAAGGATGATAGAAACTTCACTCGGACATAAATTTATACAGAAAAGGGGGCTGGTTACTTAGCAACCAATGTCCAATCAGCTAAGAGAAACTTCCCTTCATATACTATGGTACAGTTCATACATATAGGTTCGCCGATTGGACTAGTCTTTTGCACTCAGCAAATAATCAATATTCTTGTTGATTCTATGGATTTGTTTATTTCCTTATTTATTATTTTATAATATATGATTTGCGATTGACTTTTATTATTATGATTAATTACTGATTTTCTCTCCTCACTAGTCCAATCGGCGAACCTATATGTATGAACTGTACCATAGTATATGAAGGGAAGTTTCCCTTAGCTGATTGGACATTGGTTGCTAAGTAGCCCGCCCCCTTTTCTGTATAAATTTATGTCAGAGTGAAGTTTCTATCATCCTTTGACAAAGTCAGTGTATCTGACGAAACGCGTCAGGAGGGCAGCGACAGAGATACGTCATCACTGTGGCCGGCCAGCTCGTAGCGAGCGTCCTTCCCTGCTGCTTGAAACCCCAGTGCAGGTTCGGATGAGAACCTATCCAGTAGGAAGAGACTGACTACGCAGGACTTCCTTATTGATTACAATCTCTGGATCCACGAGGTCTGAACATTTGGACTAGCTGCTTACAGCGTGCGGAACACCTTTGCTGTGGAGGTCACACTTTGCGGTTCCCGTGGTGCTGGTATTCAAATGCCTTTAATACTTGTTCATTTGTGAGTGAGCTTGTTTCCCTCATCTCTATATTTTATATTAAATCCAAACGCTTTTTACGCTATGGGCCGTGCGCTTTCTCTTTTTGTGTTTTAGATTCCTTTGCATGTGGTTCTCCCATATGCCTTTAACCCAATCCAAACGTAACTTCTGGACTGGACAATACTTTGGGAGTGGATTAGTATTGTTTTAATTTATTGCTGTTTATGTTTTCTTTCTACCACATTAGGACTGGTATAGTTCTATTATATTTTATTATTGTCCCTCTATCTACTGGCACCACTGTGTTTTTTGATATATATATATATATATATATATATATATATATATATATATATATTCCTTTAATAATAATGCCTTAATTATAATAACCAAATCTAATCTCCCTTATCCCTGTTTAAAACAGTGTGATATTTAACATATAAAGTATAAAATAAAGCATTGTACTGGGGCCTAAAAAAATAGGACTTTGCCCTAATGAAAAAATAAATAAAAACTACTAACTTGAGCGTTTATGTAAAGTAAAACACTGACAAATTATCCTTTAATTTGAGTTTGCTAATGCAGCTCTTTCCGGCAGTGAAATGGTTAAGTCAGAAAGGCTTTGCAATAAATTCATTTTGTATATTTATGCGAAAATGTATTTTGCACATGTGTCATACTAGATGATACTTTAACTCATTAAAGGAATCTGAGACAGAAAAGCCCTAAGCTACATCCCTGCAGAGAACGTCCAGCAGGGAATATGTTTTGCAGGAAGAGGCAATTTGCTTATTTCGCCACAAGGGGTCAGGAAAGAAGGGGAATGGATGACCTTCAGGTCTCATAAGTATATAGATTGGCTGTTATATAAATCAGCAATTGTTTACATTGGCAAGAACTCCAAATTCATTGCAGAAAGAATTTGAAGGCAGTCGTACAGCTTGGGAAAGAGACAACAATTAACAACCATTTTTAGAAATGGAAAAATAACTTGGATATTTTGTAGTGCAATCTGAAATATTATGCTTGCATCCACCGGATAATCAGTGACGCAACAGGATAGAAATCTTACCCAGAATGACTGTGTTCTTTATTGTTGATGATAAGAGTTCTAAACCATTGTCTTCTTACCATAAGTAGAAGGAGTTCTGTGGTAAGAACACCCTCCCTGAAGAAGGGGACCCCAGTTTAAGAAACAATATCAGCTCTCCTTGTGAGTCTTGGGCACGTTACTTTACCTTACTGTGCCTCATGCACCAACGTGTTAGATGGTAAATACTTCCAGGTAGAGACTAGCCATGCTTTTATTCTATATACTGGGAAACCCATCTTATCCTAACTCAGGAAGATTTTCTGCTCTATTAGTTTGAAAGAAGCTGAAATATTGCCAATGGGAAGACTGGTTTACAATATATGGAATAGGTGCCATTGTGCCAGAAAAGTCTAAGTACAGTGCTGAGCATATTGCTATAAAAATATGTGTGTGTGTGTGTGTGTGTGTGTGTGTGTTTGTTTTACAGTGTAGTTCCTTCTATCTTACTTTTGTTCCATCTATTCTAGGGTCTAACACGGTGGTACCATCCTCTATCAGTGTCAGTGTAATTCCTCTAAAACTAATAGGATTGTAAAAAAAAAACTACAGTAAAATTTAGCAAAGAACAACTCTATTGTTGTCAATAGAGTTCCCCGCACATTCACCTATAAGCCCAGGGAGAAATGCTGTGAATGTTGACAGGCAGGCGCTGCTTGCTGTCCAGGGAGGCTCTGCCTCTGGTCCCTGCAGGGCAACTGATGTTCGCCTTGTCCAGTGGCTGTAACTGCAGTGTGTGGTGATAGGCGCTGAGCATACCCGCAGCCAGGCGCCCGTAAATCTGCTCCAGGTGCTCCTCTGGACGGTCTGCGCAACTCCTGGCTTTTGGCAGGGGGCGCTTGTTCACTTTAGAACCCCCTGAGCTGACAATCAGAAGCCCCAAAAGCAGCATGAGGGCTGCCTGCAACATCCAGACCTGCAAATAGATGGTTTGTGTAGTGTTTTGTTGCAAAAGCTGTGTGCCACGCAATGCTTCTCAATGCTTTGGGAGAAAAGGGGTTAAGCATCCATTAAGCAGAGGATAAATTCATATTCAAGTCCAGGGCCACATTTTCTGGGGCTCGGTACAGTGGGGTTTTGGCGGGGGTCCTCTTACCTTCACCGGCCCTGCATGTCCTCTTCCGACATGGCGCCAAAATATTGCGTCATCGTCTGATGTCGCGGCGCCATGTGATGTCATGTCGTCGTTGCAACGCGGTGCCATGTGGCGTCACGTTGCCATGCTAACGCAGTGTCATGTGGTGTCAAGTTGACATGCTAATGCGTTGCCATGTGTCGTCACGTTGTCAGGCTAACGCGGCAACACGTGGCGTCACATTGTCATTGCAATGCGACGCTGCTGAAGGAGATGCCGCTACGGAGAGAGTAGGAGTCACTTACAGAGATCCGCACTCTCTCCCAGAAATCAGTTTCATTGAAGAGTGCGGGGGCCTCTGTAACAGCGGGGTTCGGTGCAGTGGCACTGATGGCACCAGCATCACGCTGGCCCTGCATATAAAATAATTCCAGCTATCCAGTCCTAAGAAGCATCATTTGAGATCACACACACTCAATTCTCCGCCTAACTTTTAAAGCTTTACACTCTTCTGCCCCTCCTTACATCTCAGCCCTAATTTCTCGCTATGCACCATCCCGACTCTTGCGTTCTGCTCAAGGATGCCTTCTCTCTACCCCCTTTGTATCTAAAGCTCTCTCCTGCCTTAAACCTTTCTCTCTGACTGTCCCACACCTCTGGAATACCTTTCCCCTCAATATCCGACTAACACTGTCATGTATGACTCAGCATTTTGTATTTTGTTAAAAGAAGTGTAGCTCATTAACCCCTCAAGCACCAAATGGATTAGCTACATAATATTCTCATGACAAGCACCCTCTCTATCCACCTTTAAGACACACCTTAAAACACACCTGCTTAAGGAAGCAAATGGAGAAGCTCCGTGGCTGATACTTTACACCTCAAACATAAACCTTGGCCCCTTACAGATGCACATACCAGAATTCCCTCCTACTGTCTCTATACGTTCTTCCTACCTACCAATTAGACTGTAAGCTCCTCGGAGCAGGGACTCCTTTTCCCAAATGTTATTTTTATGTTTGAAGCACTTATTCCCTTTGTGTTATTTGTATTATTTATTATTTATATGATTGTCACGTGTATTACTGCTGTGAAGCTCTATGAACATCAATGGCGCTATATAAATAAAGACATATGTAGCCATGTATCCTCTTGGCTACTAATCTGCCCTACCTAACACCTAAGCGCTGGTACCAGCGCAGGCAGTGTTAGGGTTAAATCTATGCCCTTGCTGCTGCTGCAGCAGTAAACAACTCCCTTGAGTGACAGCGGGGTGGGCCTAAGGCCTGTGTACTGTCCTATCAGGGGCTCAGATTTAGGACCCTCCCCTGGGTACAAAAGGGGCTGCAGATCCAAATTTAGCGAGAGTGCTGGAGAGAACCCCTCCCTCAGGGGAGTGGGCACAGCTACCCCATATTCCACCAGGGGATATGGGAGCTAAGGATAGACCTTTGGGGCCTCAAGCTCCTTGGGTTGATGAGAGAGTGAGAAGAGAGAGAAGAGAGAGAAGAGAGAGAAGAGAGAGGAGAGAGAGGAGAGAGAGAAGAGAGAGAAGAGAGAGAAGAGAGAGAAGAGAGAGAAGAGAGAGACATGTTGGTATGCTGTACTACTGTGCTGTTGAAGAATAAAGAACTGTTCCTGTTTTATACTCCTGCCTGAGACTGCAGTTAATCAGTGGGAGTACCAGAGGGTTTTCCTGCAGGGACTGCACCCAGCTCTGCTGGGGCCTGCTGGAGATGGAGGCGCTGCACCAAGTAAAGAACTAAGAGGAGTCCTAAATCCTGTCCTGTTAGTCCCCAACGAACACTGTGGACACTCAGTATCCTGTAAGCCTAGCAGGTGAGCAGCACAACAACACCAGGTAACAGTGAAATCTCCCAGAGGGTGGGGGAACACCTGTTACACATACATACATACATACATACATACATACATACATACATACATACATACAATCACAATTTTCACCCCAGCGGACTTGAAGCATCAAAACAGAAATCAATCATCAACAAGGCACACCCGGCAGAGTTCTGTGTATTGAGTATACTTCAGTATTTTTGAGGGTCTAGCAGCTGTTTCACAGTACAGTATATTCAGTATTGAGGGGTTGATAAGGAAGTTCATCCCCTGCCCAACATGAACTACATCTGTAACCTTTCAGCAACAATCCATAATGGAACCCGGAAGCCGCCATGTATGAGCCCATCAATCACAGCCACCTACAGCTTCCATTCACATTTGCTTCTGAGAATGAAAAGTGCCAGTGATGGAACTAACCCTGATTTCAGTGGAACGTACCTGTAATTGGGTTGCAAGGGCAGGTGCAAGATTTAAAAAAATGTTGTTAATAGGATTGGGGATTAAAAATGTAATGAAGATTCACAATTTCTGAGGCTTCTGAGGACATAAAACATATATATTGTATTCCCCTGAGGAAGGTCCCATTCTGTAGGACCGAAACGTTGGGTTTCTGGATGTATTTTTGCTTTCACTAATACACTTTGATTTTCAACATTGAGTGCTGTCTCTTGTTTACCAATCCTTGGAACGGTAACGTATAACTACATTCTCTATATGGGACGTGCACCTGTGGCTTACCAGCACCTATTGGAGTGCCAACTGCCTTATCTGACTATATATATATATACATATACACAGTGTTCGACAAACCTATACATTTGGCCGCCCCGGGCGAGTGGATTTAACATCGTGGCGAGCTCCTATTGGCCCAAGCAGCACATGTGTGATACTAGGTGGCGAGTAGATTTTTTTGTTCGGCGAGTAGATTTTTTGGTGATTTGTCAACCACTGCATATACATATAATAAAAATAAATAATATATACTCTATATTTTTTATTATTATTTTTTATTTAATTTTTTTCCTATCTGCCTGCCAACAAGTGGAAGTGACATATGTGGGGCCACGGATTGATGATGTTTTGGAAGCTCGGATTCACGGACCATTACCCTCATTATGATTTCAAGCCAAGTCTCTTTATCTCTCTGTGCCTTGCCTGAAATTCCCTGTGCCTGCAAATTCTATGTATTGTGCATACTGGTAGCACAACATATACATATATTATTATTGCTTTTACTTGGTAAGATCTTTGTCTTTGTGACATTCGCTTAGAAATACACAAATGCTTTATGGATCAATGTGTTCATTGGCTATAAAGAAGGTAAATACTGTCATTCAAGAATGTATCACAAAAATGGAGCTCTCGTCTTGGAGCTCTAAATGTGCAATATGATTTGGAGGAGCAATAAACTGAAAGCACTCAGCCCTGTAACATGTAATGGTTGTGAGATGATGCTTCAAATTCATTTTTTTTAAAGGACACAAAGCTTAATTATAACCTGCACCTACAGTATAAGAAGCATTACTTAAAATAAATGACATTAATTAGAGGCTCTTTTATAAAGCATTTTTTCTCCCCCCGTAAAAAGTCAGAAAGTCAGACATTTTAAAATTCCCCAAGGCCAAAAAGAAAAACAATATGCAGAGCTAAATAAATGGAACTACACTTTTAACACCTTAATTACCAGAGGGGCCAACACACAGCCCTAGGCAACAAAAGGTTAAAAAAAAAAAAAAAAAAAAAAAAAGACATTCTGATCTCAAAGTAAATTGAACACGTGGATATTTGAGACTATGGGCTTTATATCCCCCTGTCAGGGTGAGAACACCCTATCCAACACAAGCCATTTTGCTGTCTCGCTCTGTCTCTATTCGACTCCTGCCTCATCATTAACCTTATTCACTGCTGGAAATCCCTGCCACCTAGAGTAATGAATAGACACACACACACACACCCCCCACCCCCCCATGTAGTCCAATCCCTCCTCACCTTGTGCCCTGAATGCATCCTGGTGATGTGAAGAGCAGGATTGAGAATGACAGGAGATGGATGTCCCAGAAGAGGGTAGGCAGTGGGAGGAGATGTGGGGAGCTGGGGGAGGAAAAGGGAGAAAGAAGCTGGAATGAAAAGAACAGAATAGTGGAAGCTGGAGGGAGAGGGGGGGGGGGTGCGCTTTTGGAGAGAAGAAAGGTTAGAAGTTAAGAGAGGAGAAAATAGGACAGCTAAGGAAGAGAGGACATGTGAAAAGAGAGATATCTAGCATGGGATAAAAAAAAAGAGAAGTATGGTCGATTATCAGGGGAAGAGAAGAGAGATAGAGACAGATGAGAGGATACAGGGGAGAGAACAGGCAACAAGTAAAGTAAAAAGGAGAAGAGGTGGGGAGATAAAAGACAGGAAGCTAAAGTAAAGAAGAGGTGAGATGTTAGAGAGAGATAAGGAGGCTGTCAAGCTGTAGGTTTGATGGAGGATGAGAAGGACAGGTGCTAATTGATGTGTCTGAGTAGAGAAGATAATGGAGAGGAGAGGAGGTGCTGATAGTGGTAGAAGAGAGGAGTTTGACTGTAGGATTGGAGCTGGCAGCAATAGCAGCAATAGCAGCAGCAGCAGCAGCAGCAGCAGGAGACGGAGACAGACAGCCCTTCCACTCCCTGCCTCCGACTCTCTCTCTCAGGAATAAGGTTGGAAAGATGCCCCAGTCTGCTGGCCCCAAGCACTAAGAATATTCTACACACACACACACACACACTGACTGCGTTGTTTACTTGAATGTTCTGTTTAGGGACCCAGATTCGTTTCTTTACACTCAATCTGCTGTGGATTTAGCAGCGTTAAAGATACCTATCCCTCCCAGTCCTGGCAGTCACTTCTGTGACTGGATTTATAGCATGCAACACAAATACAATATTAAAAGGCATTGTACTATTATCATAAACTAAGGGTAAAAGGGGACGATAGACAGCACTCTGATAGTGATTAATATATGCAATTGCAGAGTGCACAGAACAAAAGGGGACCCTTATTCCCCTGTATAGTACTAACAAATCTACGTAAGTACCAGCACTCACTGTCTAATAGCTAAATGATGAAAACAGTTGTAATGCAGAATAAACATTTAATAATAAAACAAACCAGAAGTAAATCAAATGTGTTTGCAGAAACCAGTAACATAAATGGGCATGTCACAAAGTGAGGGGTGGGGGGGGGGAAGAAGGAAAAGGGGAAAAAACATGAAACCCAAGGAATATACACAAAAAATGGAGAACGGGAAGTATGCTAGGGGGGCGAAGTTTCGAGGGACTACCTCTTCATCTGGCCCATTCCCCCTGGTCCAAAAGGACCGAGAGGTACTTCCCTAAGCCTCCCTTCCCCTATAACTGGTGAAATCAGACACCCCTGAAAATAGATAGCAAACATACAGTGTAGGCTAAATACAGCTAAACAGCTAATAGCAGGGCAGCAAGAATCCCCTCAAGTCAATGCCAGTAGTACAAGTACCACAAGAAACTGTGGGCAATGGTACAGTAAAAGCTGAACACAGCTTGCAAGAAAGCAGCTTGCAAAGAAGCACCAGGAGTCCACAGCAGTCAGTGAAAGGTTAATGGGAAAAGTAAATGAAGGGATCAACCCCTCAGTGGCTCTGCTCCTTCTGCTGCTCGTGTGGAGTGCTGGTTTCTGCAAACACATTTGATTTACTTCTGGTTCGTTTTATTATTAAATGTTTATTCTGCATTACAACTGTTTTCATCATTTAGCTATTAGACAGTGAGTGCTGGTACTTACGTACATTTGTTAGTATTATCATAAACTGTTCGCTGCCGCAAGCGGTTATCCTAATTGAACGTGGATTTAGGCTGCAGTCCCGCTGGCGCTGACCGCGCTCATGCTTTGAGAGCGGTGATGTCACCAGCTCTCCAATAATGAGTGCCGGTTGTCCTGGCTATTTTGCAAGCGTGCGTGGGGGGGAGGAGGGGGGGGGCATTGGGGGCTTGTTGAGCACGCATCAAATGCACTTTTTTTTTCCTCCCCAAGCACCAAGCACCGCGTGAGCAGGGACGGGACAATTTGAATTGCCGAAACTAAACTCGGCAAGCGCCGCACACTCAGCACTAGCATGGCCGCAGCCTTACTCCCCCGTCAAATCACCTTTCAACTGATTCTCTTCCAGAGGGGCAGACTGGACCACTGGGGAGGTGAGGAAATCTTGGGTGTGTCCCAGCATCAGGTTCACAATGGCCAAGTCGTGCAGAATAATTGGAAGACTCCCGAAATCTCCCATGGCACGCTCTGTGTGAGAGCGACTGCAAGGATATAGGATAATATAGGATAGAGTATCTGTCTGTCTAAATTTAGCATAGGTTGAATTTGATGGACGTATGTCTTTTTTCCACCTCATCTAGTATGTAACTATGTAAGGGGTCAGTTTTCTCTGCCTCTATCAGTCTATGGATCTTTTAAAATCCATTTTCATCCATTAATATGTGTATGTTAAAGTAAGAATGCATAAGTATGTCCGCACATCTCTACTCAGTACAGATACCCTTGCCAAGTCTGCAAACCTGGATGTGTAGCAAACTGGCTCATTTCCCAACACACATAGACAAACCTGTAATCTCACAATCATTCCTTACTAGACTGGATTCTCTTCTCTAGTCCCAGCAGAATCCAATCCTATGGCATCCTACGTGACATTTTCAGTGACCATGCAATAGTGTACTGTGTAAGGAAAATCAGATCACCCCAATCAAGCCCTAAAGTTCTCCTCACTAGAACATTTAGTAACTTTAACCCACAACAGTTTCTGACTGACCTTACCAGCTGCCCTTGGTACAGAATCGACTTAATTCTCAACCCCGATTCTGCACTCTACTATTTCCAATTCGAGTTCTTAAAACTCTGTGATACCCATGCGCCACTATGCAGAATAAGAGTATGGGGGGCCCACCTTCCGTGGATTACAACTGACCTTATAGCACTCTACCAGTTCAGGGATGCCTTGTGGAAAAGCTACAAAGTAACTGGCACTACCAAGGATCTTAATCACTACAGATGCCTGCGGAACATGTGCACAAGGCAAACAAGGCATACAAAACACAATATTACTCTGACAATCTTCGCCAGAACATATAAAATCCAGCTAACTTCTGGAAAGTCATCAACAATATATTCCAGCCTTCTAGCCATCAATACTGTAGATAAGAGAAGCACAAAAATAACAATAAAGGCTTCTCTGTGCAGCTTTAAATAAACAGTCTCTAGAAAACTGTGTGCAAGTGAAAATAAGTGAAAAGGTAAAGCGCAATAGAGTACTAGCCACACAAATTAGCAAACCAGAAAATACCCAGTGTTGTGTATTTGTGATATAGTGATCAAATCACTCACATATATGTCAGCAGGAGAAAATCTGATCAAGGTCCCTCTTAAAAAATACATAAAGACGGCATAGCGTAATACATTTTAATGCACATGCAGTTTAAAAAATGGGGAAAGGACACACTCACATTCTCCCAAACTTTTAAGCGCAGTGAGTGCTTTAAGGGCACACACCCGCCTCTCTGGGACACCCGAAATCCTCCAGAACGGAAAAGTCTTGATGTATAGTCCCGCGCCTAAAGCCTGGATCCTCCCACCCTAGTGTTCGATAGCGCTGCCGTCGACACTTCCGCGTCTGCGTGTGCATACAGATATAGTGGCTCACAGGGGACAGGGCTCTTCCACACCGGCTACGGGATCCTCAGAAGGTCAAAAACCATACGCATTTTGCCTTCTGTCCAATTCGGCTTCCTAATGGGTTGTGGATAATGTTACTCTACCCTTAACCAGTATTTATAGGCATACTAATTAGAGAATGTCCAATTAGAAAAAGCGCCGAGTGTGTTGTCCTACTAGCCCCTAATTGAATCTCAATTACTTTGCATCACAAATAACAAAAAACATGTATCATATATAAGAGAGCTAGATTTAAACTAAAAATAGTCAACTTTAATACACAAAAATGTATACACATAATAATAAAATCCTAACTGATTAAAATTAACTACCTAAATATGGTCATAATTGTATGCATCACTAAAAGGCAAAAGAGACAAATGTTAATAACAAACATACTTGCATATTAATACAGTGCCAGATGATAAGGAGAACCAATGGATAAAAACATTATAAAATGTTCTAGAGGGGGGCCAAAAATGCCTATCACCACTCTAGATAAAGAGAAATTATTAAAAATATGTTAAAAATATAAATACTAAAAATCAGAAATTTACTTAAAGAATTAAATTTAAGCTGATTATTAAACAGCTGAATTTGCAAGAAACTAATTACTCTAGAAATGGACTGAGTTCAAAATCAACATTTGAACCCAGTGGTTTTAAAGCTTTTAGTCTATATATCCATAGGGTTTCTCTTCTGGACAGATCTTTCTCTCTATTCCCTCCTCTCCAATTTTTGGAGACAGAGTCTATGCCCTTGAAAAGTAAACCCCCTGGATTAGACTGATGGTACAACTTGAAATGTAAAGAGACATTATGTGTTTCAAGACCTATTCTGATGTTGCGTAGATGTTCTAACATCCTAATTTTTAATGGTCTAGTGGTGCGGCCTACATACTGTAGGCCGCACGGACACTCTAATACAGTAGATATATGATAAAATTGGAATTACAATTTATCAAATGTCTAATTGAAAAAGTATTTTTTTGTCACAGGGGAACAGAACTCCTTGGCCCGATTCATCCCATTTGGACAAGCTTTACAATGTAAACATGTAAAGAAACCTTTTGGATTGGTATCTAGCCACATATCTTTAGCCCCAATGTTTTCTAGCCATCAACAAGCATGTCATATCATTAAGGAAGACTTTACCCTGGCAAATAACACTGACATTGCAAATGCATTGAATACATACTTTGTGGGGTGTGCTACTAATTAATTAGCGAAACGCAACCCGAACTACATACATGAATCTCATTCTGTGAGTACCCCTATAGCCTCACCCTCTTCCAACACTGCCCACAATGTTCAATTTGTTTCATTATCTGAGAGGAGATTACACAAGCGCTCCTCTAAACTAAGCAGCCAATGTGGACCTGACCTACTGCACGGCCCGGAGGTTTAGGCCTGGTGAGATCTGGCACCCGTTCACTGGGTTTGGGCCTACCACGACCCATAAAGGTCTCTACTGGGGTTGTATCAGTGGTGGCAATGTCCTTGGTGGGGGTACTGTTTGTGCGGCCTAATCCTTCGGTCCACTCTATGTCCCGAGCAATGTCCCTGGTTAGTGTACAAACGGGTGAATCATCTGATTAACCCTCCAGGCGCTCAGAGTATAGCAAAGTCCTGCTGGTGAAAGATAAGATAAATCTTCTAGACCCAGGCCAAACACAACCTTAGTATAGTAAGATGAAGCGTGTAATCATTCCCCCCAGCCGGCTCGCCGTGAGCACTATGAGGTTGGGACATGGGAAACTCACGTGTAAATCCTTGTAGTAGGTTGTAGAGCATGTGCGGGTCTTCCCAGTATGGTGTGTCTGCTTCTCCCGGCCGAAGTCAGGGTGTCTCCGCTCGTGTTCTTGCTTCTTCACCGCCAACCCGATACCCGCGGACGCGGAGGGTGGTCACCTGACCGGCGGCTTGGATAGTACTTCCTGATGATGTCACGGTAGACTCGGTGCAGGAAACCGCAAGCCAGCAGGAACTCAGCGTGCAGACGCTTGATGCAGCAATATGAATGAACTTCTCCAAGAGAGAAAGATGCGTCGCACAGCACAAAAGTAGATGAAGGCTGATGTGGGTTAAAAAGTAAGCTTTATTGCACAAGGTGCAAGCGAGTCCTCTTGACGCGTTTCAGCCTGGAAGGCCTTTGTCAAAAGAGTGATTCGCTTGCATCACAAGACATCCAGTTATACACCAGCAAACCTATGACAGCTGTTCAAATTAATCAGCACAATGAGTATCAGGTGTCTAGTATAACAATCATTGATCACTTCAATATGGAACATAGAATCCGCATAGTCAACATAGATGTCAGATGAAAAAAGTTAAAACACAAAAATACATATAAAATGACCAGTCATTGTGACCAAAAACATAAACATATACATACATCAAGACGTTTCTTATTGGTATATAAATGACAGGTCAATGAAACATAAAATCTATACTCCTTGGGCTTATATAAAGCAAAAATCATTCATTTATATTTCATCATAGACCCAGATGAGTAGGATTGGAGAATTAGAAGGCTGTGACAGGATGGTTCAAATATATTCAAACATTTTTCATATTTCATATTAAACTAATAACCTCATCTCATCATAATGTGGCAGTATTTGAGAGATGCATGTGGGCAGGAATACAGTAGGAATAGTAACAAATCATATAAAATCTTTTATATAATAAATATAACATCAAAATCAAAAAAAAAAAAAAAAATATATATATATATATCAAAAATATATATATGTGTACAAATAGTGATGAAAGAAACGAGGTGAAGAAAGAGGGGGGGAGGAGGGAGGAAGAAAGAGGAGGGGTAGTGGATACGGGGGGAAGGAAAGGGGGGGGAAGGGGGGAAGAAAGGGGGAGGGGGGGGGAAGGGGGGAAGAAAGGAGGAGGGGAGGGGTGAGGGGGGGAAGGGGGGGAGAGGGGAGGAGGGGAAGGGGAGGGAGGGGAAGGGGAGGGAGGGGGAGGGGGGGAAGGGGAAGAGAGGAGAATGAACGATAAGTAAGAACATCCCTGGTTAGTGGCCTATCCCCGCCCGCTCCCTCCGATACAGAACGGATGGCAGTGGCCGCAGGCATCCTGCGACCCCTTCCTGAAACTTGGGCCAAGTACCTTTACTTATCGGCTGCGGACAAAGAAATACTCACTTCGTCCATCAGTCCCGCCAGTCGCTGTGACGCAGTCATCGTTGAGACCAGATCTCGCGAGATCTAGATAGTGGAGTTGGTCCCGCACCGGAAGTCGAGATGCATCCGGCGTCACCGGAGGTGTGTCAACGTTCCTCACGCCAAACAAGGCACCGCCTGGTACCTCATCAGCGTAGGCCGCAGCAGGAGCCTGGAGGGAGTAAGGGGGTGGTGCCTCACCACTCCGATGGTCGGGGATGCTCACAGGCGCCTCCTGATCCGCTGCGGCCATGTCCTTCTCCGCGATGGGATCCACCTCAGCTGTGGGACTCTTGCGAGGCTCCGGACAAACCATCGCCTGCCTGGTAGATGGCCATCGATCCTATCTCCCAGTAGGTGATGTTCTTTCCGCAGGGGTGCTGGATCGTGGTTCAGTTGGGTGCCACACCACAGACTCCTGGCTGCTTGCGTTTTCCTCAGACAAGGGCAGGGACACTTCCTCAGGGGAACGGCATCGCGGCGCCCCATGTTCCCCGGTGGCTATTGGCAAGGAGCTCTCCCGCTCTTGCTCCAACGGGGGAAGTACACCCAACTCTCCCTGGGCAGTCCTCTTACCTGGTAGTTCCTTCAGTGAGGGTTCTGGTCCTGGAACCAACTCTGGCACCGCAGCTGATCCCAGGACACGCGGGCCCCCTGGCGCGTTGTTTGGGGTACACGTACCTTTTGGTTATGTCAGCGCAAGTCACAGTGAAGTGGGCGCGGCTTTGACGCCAAGCTTTTTCGGCTCCTTTGCAGAAAAAGGGCTTGCAACTTTTGCAGGCAACCCCATGCGGTCCCATTTTGGGCGGTAACCGCCATTTTAGATTGCACAGTCCGTGTGGTGTATTCCCCTGGCCAGGAGCCACCATTTTCAAGTGAAATAAAGTACATGCGGTATTATGTGAGTAACCACGCTCCCTGGTGAAGCCTCAGGGAACGCCCCGACATAGTCTTCAATAAGGTTTTAAGGCAACCACCTCCCTGGCGTAGCCTCAGAGAGCGGTCCCCCTCCTGCCTGCCCTGTAACTGCATCTCAGCAGCACATCCAAATGTAGCGCTGCTTCTTTCTCCCCCCTGCCCCCCGGGAGAGATTTGGCTGCTACTGAGTGTGTTGTGGTGCGCTTTACCTGTTGGCGTGCAGGAGAGCGGAGGTTCCGCCGATAGTATTGGGGAAATAGGACAGGCTTTTGAGGTAGATGCTGGGTTCAGTCTCTGGGTGCTAGCGCCTCCATCCACCACATGCTCCAGTATTGCTGAATGCAGCCCCTACGGTAGAACCAGTCCATACTCCCCCTGATTGACTGCAGACTCAAGGCAGGAGTATACAGGAGTGTCTTTATTTAGCATCCACTGCATACAGCATGTTACTACAGTGAATATTGCCTTCTCTTTCAGGTCCCAGACCTCTGGATGGTCCTTATGTCGGATCTTGCTTTAGGCCTTATTCACAGTCCCCTAATGGGACTGATCACATAGTCCCACTCCGCAGGGTGAGACAGCAACACAGAGTACTCACTCCATAGCTAGAGTACTCAGGACTGACTCAATTTAGGTTTGCCTCTTTCCTAGTACAGAGGGGGAGGGTACAAGATCTGCAGGAATAAGCCGCACACAGACCATGTCCCGCCTCAACCCCTGTCACTCAGAGAAGCTACTTGTGGGGCCTCTGTAAGAGCAGCCCTCCTCCATCAAAGTTGTGGAGTCATGTGACACTGCATCGGCATGAAGACGCATTGCCATGACAACACGCTGTCACATGACGCAGCGACATCACACGGCAATGCGTTGCCATGACAACATGCCGTCACAGGATGCAGCGACGTCATAATATTGCCGTACATGGGCTGGCAGGTAAGAGAAATGCCCGGGGGACCATTATGCTGCTGTTACGCCCCTGTGGGTGTGGGGCGAAAGTGAGAATGGAGTGTGGGGGGAAGAGGGATTATTGAATGTGGGGGGTTGGGAGAAGCGGAAATTGAGTGGGAGGGGAGAATTGAGTGAGGGGTGAATTGAGTGTGGGGGTGGGAGAGGAAGGGGGAAAAAGGAGAATTGGGGATGGGGAGGGGATTGAGTGAGAGAGGAGGGGGAAAGAGTAAATAAATACGCAGGACCAAGCATATTTTTTCCCCCCAACTTTTTTTATTGGCTTATACAGCACAGTTAGAGGGGGGGGGGGGCTACAAAAAGAAAAAAGGGAGGGGGGGGGAGGGAATATCACAAGATTGTACATATTGAGCTTGACAGGTGTTTAAACATCATGTATACAATCTTTCCAGCAAAGCAATCAGTAACCAACAAGCATCTGAAAAACCTCAAGGTCCTTTGTGAGTGCTATATTGTCAGGAGAAGAATGCAGACATTCCCTGACCCCAGTCCCTATTAACCAGGGATCTCAAACTCTGCTAAAGCTTCTCATTCTGTCATTTACAAAGCTAGTCAGCTTTTCCATAGATATTATATAACCCATACTCTTTTATGATTTGAGATAATGTTGGAGGGGGCTTTTTCCATGTTGCCGATATACAGCATCTGGCAGTTGCCAGTATGTGGGAGATCAATTTTTGTTGGGCAGTTGGAGTGCCCTCACGTGATATTGAGCAAAGCTTCCAATGGAGATGGTGGGAGATTGGATCCCAATATAGGGCCTCATGCAGTAAGCCCCGATACAAAATTTTCGGCACGAATTGCGAAAAGGCTTTTTTTGGGCGATTTGCCCTCGCAGTATTCAGTAAGGGCCGAATCCTTCCGATCCCTGCCGAAGCACTGCGAAAGCAAAGCTGCCGATGACCTGTGGCGATACAGTCTGGCTCCCGATAAGGCTCCCGATAAGCCTTTGGTGCCGATAGATGTTTGCAGCTGAGAGAGACAAGCCGCTCTCTCAGCGCAAACATCGGCACCAAAAAAAGTATTTAAAAACAACTTTTACTCATAGTGTACATGTGCAGGGGGTCTTCGGAGCTGAACCGCGTTGGTTTGAGGTCCGGGGACCCCCTGCCCCCCGAGATACAGGCCCCTTTATGAGGTGCCGGTATCCCTCGGCGTTTAAAGGTCCCGATCACGTGACCGCGACCTGTAAACAAACCAGAGGGATACCGGCACCCCATAAAGGGGCCTGTATCTCGGGGGGCAGGGGGTCCCCGGACCTCAAACCAACGCGGTTCTGCTCCGGAGACCCTCTGCACATGTACAGTATAAATAAAACACACACACATCAATAAAGACTCGTTCCTTACCTTGGCGGCTATGTGCAACGGTAATGAAGCAGCATGAATGTCTTTTTAATTATACTGTACAGTGAGCAGGGGGTCCCCTGAGCTGAACCGCATTGCTTTGTGGAGCAGGGACCCCCTGCTTCCCGAGTTACAGGCCCCGGTATGTGTCATCGGGTGGCAGTGTCGCCGCCATGTTTATAGCGTCCCCGCAATAAACATGGCGTCCACACTGTAACCGATGGCCCAAACCGGGGCCTGTAACTCGGGAGGCAGGAGGTCTCTGTGCCACAAATAAATGCGCTTCAGCTCAGGGGGCCTCCTGCTTCCGCACAATATTATTAAAATACATTAATGCTGCTTCATTACCATAGCGGATAGCCGCTAAGGCAATGAAGGGGTTAACGCATAGTAGCATGTTTATTGGGGACAAATGCCCCCAATAAACAAAGCAGCAATACACAACATACAGTATAGTAATGGGCAGAATGACTATTATCCACAAATGGATAATAGTGCAGTTATCCATTTACAATACATACACAACAATAAAGACTTTAAATACATATAGCACTCACCCATGTCCCACTGCCACGATGAAGGCCATCCTCATCTTCATCCTGCCCATGCCCCATCCGCTTCTGCAAAACAAACACAAGAATTACAACATCCAAATTAATGTCCCCTAACCCCTTAATCACCATAGCGGTTATTAACCGCTACAGTTATTAAGGGGTTAAGCCACCATCACCCACATACCCTCCCCCACAAAGCCCCCCAACCACCCTCACCCAATACCCACAGGGGAGTCCTACCAAATACCCTTGGGCCTAATACCCCCTCCCCCAGCACATACAGTACAATAATGTGCCAAATAACTATTATCCACATAGGGATAATACATTATTTGGCCATTATTAAACACATTCAATACCGTTAAAATGTAAAGAAAATTGTACTAACCTCATCAATAAGAAGTCTCCGTCGCCAGCATCATCCTTGGGGTCCGTTGCCAACATTATAAATAGCCACAACATTTGAATATCATTAACATAACACTGAACCCCTTAATCACCTTATCGGGTACTAACCTGAAAGGTAATTAAGGGGTGAAGCCATCCTGCAATGCCTACAACAGTTATGCATAACATCCTCAGTGAAATAAAAACCAATTGCCTAACCAAATTCCATTTAATCATTCAATCTGTAGGCTCACATGCCTCATAAAACATTGCATTTACAGTGTATACATGTAGCATAACATGTAAACTGCATGTACACGCTGCAAATCAATGTTAACAATACAATAATCCCACTCAAATCGCCATACATCACAAGAAGTATATTATTTAATCCAATAAACTCACCATCAATGAATTACCACACATCACTTACATCCCTAAACAATTAAAATACCATCCATACCAATTACACAATGAACTAAAGCTATCCTAACAGAGAACAACTTCAAAACATAGTCAAAAGTACACCAACAATTACAATATACTAAAGCAAGGCTTTCCATATCCTACTGTACGGCCTGGAAGCCCAAAACTTACATCTGTCTAAAAATAAAATACATTTAGCACACATCAATGCATAGCCACAATGATTAACAATACAGAATAAGAAGCTTTAACAACACTATCATTTCTTACCCTGTATATATATCTGTACACATACATACAGACATACATACAGTGGGAAGAAATGATATGCATTATAAAAAATGAAAACATGAAAAAGCAACAAAAAAAACAGTTACATTAAGAACATTTCTTTATTTAACTTACCATTACTTGCCCCCACCGACTCCCGTTGATCAGCTTACTCACGTACCAATCCACGACACCATCCACGACACCATCCACGACACAATCCAGGAACAAATCCACGAACCAAACCAGGAACCAATCCAAGAACAAGTGCAGGAACCAATCCAAGAACAAGTGCAGGAACCAATCCAGGAAGCAAGCCACGAAGAAATCCACGAAACAATCCACGACACGATCCAGGAACAGGAACCCATAAAAGAAAAAAACATAACAAATTAAACATTAAAATAATAAAACATGACAATCAAGGGTTGTACTAGTTTTATTCTTAGTGAATCTGTATTAAAATACCTTGTTCCGGGGTCTTCTTGACGTCCGGTGCCACGCCCTGGTCTTCAATCTTCAGGAGGAGGTCCGTCCTCCTCGGCATCTGCCTTCAAAATGAAACGACATAGGCTTTTAAAGGCCTATGACGTCACATTTGTCGTCATATGGTTCCCACGGCCCTGATTGGGCCGTGAAAACCATGTGTTTTGGCCGATGTAAAAAAATTGATGACGTCACTTAAAGGCAATGCCAGCACAGCCAATCAGAATGGCTTTGCTGCTATTGCCTTTAAGAAAACGTCATGAAATGACACATGGCCGGACTCACATGGTAAGCCAGCCAATCAGAGCGTGGGAACTCCATCCCTACTCTGATTGGTTCAAGTAGGTTCTTATTCTGTATTGTTAATCATTGTGGCTATGCATTGATGTGTGCTAAATGTATTTTATTTTTAGACAGATGTAAGTTTTGGGCTTCCAGGCCGTCCAGTAGGATATGGAAAGCCTTGCTTTAGTATATTGTAATTGTTGGTGTACTTTTGACTATGTTTTGAAGTTGTTCTCTGTTAGGATAGCTTTAGTTCATTGTGTAATTGGTATGGATGGTATTTTAATTGTTTAGGGATGTAAGTGATGTGTGGTAATTCATTGATGGTGAGTTTATTGGATTAAATAATATACTTCTTGTGATGTATGGCGATTTGAGTGGGATTATTGTATTGTTAACATTGATTTGCAGCGTGTACATGCAGTTTACATGTTATGCTACATGTATACACTGTAAATGCAATGTTTTATGAGGCATGTGAGCCTACAGATTGAATGATTAAATGGAATTTGGTTAGGCAATTGGTTTTTATTTCACTGAGGATGTTATGCATAACTGTTGTAGGCATTGCAGGATGGCTTCACCCCTTAATTACCTTTCAGGTTAGTACCCGATAAGGTGATTAAGGGGTTCAGTGTTATGTTAATGATATTCAAATGTTGTGGCTATTTATAATGTTGGCAACGGACCCCAAGGATGATGCTGGCGACGGAGACTTCTTATTGATGAGGTTAGTACAATTTTCTTTACATTTTAACGGTATTGAATGTGTTTAATAATGGCCAAATAATGTATTATCCCTATGTGGATAATAGTTATTTGGCACATTATTGTACTGTATGTGCTGGGGGAGGGGGTATTAGGCCCAAGGGTATTTGGTAGGACTCCCCTGTGGGTATTGGGTGAGGGTGGTTGGGGGGCTTTGTGGGGGAGGGTATGTGGGTGATGGTGGCTTAACCCCTTAATAACTGTAGCGGTTAATAACCGCTATGGTGATTAAGGGGTTAGGGGACATTAATTTGGATGTTGTAATTCTTGTGTTTGTTTTGCAGAAGCGGATGGGGCATGGGCAGGATGAAGATGAGGATGGCCTTCATCGTGGCAGTGGCACATGGGTGAGTGCTATATGTATTTAAAGTCTTTATTGTTGTGTATGTATTGTAAATGGACAACTGCACTATTATCCATTTGTGGATAATAGTCATTCTGCCCATTACTATACTGTATGTTAGGGGGGTATAGGTGTTGTTGGGTATATATATATATATATATATATATATATATATATATATATATATATATATATATATATATAATTATTTAATTATTTATTTATGTAGTTATTGTGGGGCTGGGGTGTGTATTTTTTTAATATTGTGGCTAGTGGGGGTGGGTGAAAGGGGTATTAGCCCCAACGGTGGTAGTTTAGGGCTTGCGGGTGGGTAGCGGGAGGCCTTAACCCTTTCAGGACCGTAGCGGTATTAACTGCTACGGTCGTGAAGGGGTTAAGTGCCCCCGCAACCCCCCCGCAAGTCCTAAACTCACACCCAGGGCCAAATACCCCCCTCACCCATCCCCGCTACCCACAATAACGCTGGCACGGTGGGTTAACCCCTTCATTGCCTTAGCGGTTAGCCGCTAAGGTAATGAAGTGGCTTTTAAATGCCTTTTTCCTGCCTCGGATGCATGCCGGGGGGCTCCGGTGCGGGTATCAGCTCCGGAGACCCCCGGCATCAATCACAGGCAGGAAAAAGGGCTGATTTTTCCTAAGTGTCGCCCTTGCCGATGCTTCTCCTTCAGCAAGTTGCCAACTTTAGTTGGCGGGCTGGATTGGCCATAAAATCTCCAATCTGGCCTGCCGATCAGCACCGAAAAGCTGATCGGGGCTTACTGAATTCAGGCGGGAAAAAAAAGTCCCGATAAGTGGCTTATCGGCAGCCGGGTGGCGAAAATTTTTTTTTCGGAAGAAAAGTTGCCGATAATTCCCACTTATCGGGGCTTACTGAATCAGGAGGGCAAAAAACGGCTATAAAATGCCGAAAAAGCCTTATCGGGGCTTACTGCATGAGGCCCATAGTGTTAATCAGGTGAAAAACCTCATGCCAGGTCCTAGTTATCTGTGGGCTAGTCCACCACGTATGATACATTGTCCCAAGTTGCCCACACCCTCTGAAGCAGAGTGGGGAGGCTGGGAGATATCTTTTGGAGTTTAGTGGAGAACAGATACCATCTATACAAGACCTTGTACCCGTTCGCCCTAATAATATAAGTGTGTTAATGGAGATTTTGGCTACAGCCATCCATATCTCGTCCCAAACCGCCTGGTCCAGTCTTTCCCCAATATCCAACTCCCACAGTCTCATAAAGTTCCATTTTTCTGCGGCGTTGTTGGGGATACATTTTTTGTAAAACGCTGACATAAGACTTGGACTCAGTGGGGAAGACTGGGAGACCTCCTCATAGTATGTGTTTGTGAATGAGGTTGTGTTGGCTGTCAGGGAGTGGGAAAAGTGGCTATTTGCTTATAGCGGAAGAGCTCAGACGGGGCATCCCGTGCTTTTGTCTTGAGGGACCGAGCATATTTTGATTTATTTTGCGTTTTTTGCCAACGGCTGGAAATGACAAATGACAAACAGTTTTTCACAGAATAACAATGAAAAAACTAAAGGGACTTATTGTGAAATGCATTTTATTCCCCCACATATTTTTTCTCTCTATTTATGATTACAAGTATTCTTGATATGAATACAATTCGTAGTTTCCATTGCCTTTACAAGCACATGCAATACGTTCATTTCTGCAGTCACAGTATGTAATAATTGGCCTGTTAATTAAAAACACGACATGCTAAACTAATAGAAAATGTGGCCAGGTACATTGAATGCGTGACAATTTAATCCATAGAAATGAAAAACTGTGAAATAACACAATCCGATCAGGAGGTTAACTAATCATACCTTCTTCTGCAAAACATTTAATTGGTAGGAAATTAAAGACCTTGACGGTACATTTGTGTGAAAATCCAACACTTCAACAACTTTATAGAAACTTTACTATCCCCAGTTGTAACATCTAATTTAATGCATTTAACAAGTGTTAACAAGGCACGCCACATATCCTAAACCATTATGTAATCTAAAACAAATCACAAGTTAAAACGACCGAGCACGTGATCGTTGGAGAAAAAGAAATGCAAGCTTTATTTAACAGGTGAAACAGGAGTTTCCTGGAAGGGCCGTGCTGCAGCGCCACTGGAGAGGCAAAATCTGTGCTATTGACAATTCAGCACTTCTTAATAGATGAATCAGGAGAATATTATCACATACACCAACAGCGGCTATAATTGATAAAGTGAGTACCCCTGATGGGTTAAAGTCCTTTGAGAGAATGAGCAAATCCTGACAGTTGTAGACAGGCTGTAAAATCCCCACTCAATAAACAGGAGAATGAAGGATGGTGACGGATAGCACAGCCACGAAGATCCTATTCCAAATGGGACCGGAGAGTATAAGACAAAAATGCACACTCCAATTATGGAATAGGTCAGGTTTATTGCAGGTGGGTACAGCAACAGGACAACACGAACGCACCTGTTTACCTGCCTGGATGGGCTGCACGCCCTGGATGTCTGGATGTCCTGCAAGCACCAACGTAAAGTGCCGCAGTGCCCTATCATATATATATATATATATATATATATATATATATATATATATATATATATATATATGCATACCTGTGCTTTTGCATTGTAAAATAATTCATTTGGTTGGGTGTATACAGTATTTAAGCTGTGGAGGTCAGTGGACCCCACTAGACACTTAGCCCTTCCTAGTATACGCTTACATTACTCAAGGACTCCCCACTGTCATCCTGATTATTTACATATCTTGTGGAGGAATTCTCTCCGATTTTGGATGCATCACATCTCTTCTACCTCTCAATAAACAGACTGGTGACCCCCTGCCCGACAGTGAGGTGGGTATTGCAGATAAGATGGATGAAGTAAATGGGGTACTCGCAGCTTGGTGGTGTAATACTGCGTAGCTTTGCCTCCTGCTTCAAAGAGATCAGCAAAGGCAAAGAACACATCCAATAATGAAAAATAGCAGTGCACTGCAGGAATGGGCCGAGGCACAAAAAGGTTAAAACAACTATTTATTCATTAAGTGGCATACGGACAGAAAACGGGCAAAGGAATCTCTTAATGCGTTTCATGCTGGTGCACTTTGACAAAGTGCACCAGCACGAAGCGCGTTAGAGATTCCTTTGCCCATTTGTTCTGTCCATACTGTATGGCAATAAATAGTTGTTTTAGCCTTTTTGTGCCTCGGCCCATTCCTGCAATGCACTGCTATGTTTCATCATTGGATGTTTTCTTTGCCCAAGCTTTATTTAATACAGTGGAATTTATATGATTACCACAATTGTTAACAAAAGTCGACTTATTTTAGTAATATAGCTTTCATACTGGAAGGGGTTAAGGATAGCAAATAATTTCAGCATGTGGTCAAAAATGCAAGATTAAGGGGAATGCGGTAGACTGGAAAACGCAAAGAGCGTACAAAATATCATGGTATTAATTTAAATGTTAACCATTTCTGTTGGTGGCATGTAACATTGTAGCACGTCCGATAGCAAAAGGGTTAAAAATCGGCAAAAAGGAATACGGATGTATTCCATGATGTAATGTATGCAGTATGCAGTTTTGAAACGATTATGTATTCCCTGGACACTTGCGATGAGTCATTTTTACTTGATTGTAGGCGCTTCCAAAACAAACACAAAACAAATGTTGCCAAGATAGAAGTGGGACCCCTTAGGGGTCTGTGTATCAAGGCAAAGGAGATTATACTTTGGCAAAAGTCATTTAATTTGAAAGGGCCTCATCTCCCTAAACCAACTTTACCTCCTCGTGGTGTAAATCCCTCTAACTTCATACCCATCCCGTCAACCTCCCTCCCCTCTCTTTGTCCTGTTGCCTTTGGAATGGTAACTCCTTTTCTTACCAGTTCCTGGGTACACAACTTCATTTTCTTTCTACTCTCTGCTCCTCTTTGCTATAACCGAGACTTGGCTCACTCAGTCTGACTCCGCACTGGAAGTTGCACTCTTATGGTGGCCTTGCTTTCTCCCACACTCCCCGACCTGATGGCAGGGGTGGAGGAGTGGGGCTCATCCTCTCCTTAATCTGCCACTACCGAACCCTTTCTATCCCTCCCTTTGCAGTAAGTGTTTGTGCTGTCATGCGCTCTGGGATTGTGCTGACAGAGTCTTATCTTTAAAGTATTCTGCTGTGGGGGGAGATATCAAGGTTGGAGTTGGCACCTAGCACTTAGGTTGGGACTCTGAGGCAAGAAAAAATTGGATCTTACCTCCTGTGCAGGTCTCCCCAATCCATATAATGCATTACAAGGCGAATCAAAATGTGGTGGCTGTGCCGGTCCTGTCGGCTGTGTATGTACAGCGTGTGCAACAACTGTGTGAACTCCCACACTCCCTCTGTGGCACACCTCCTGGGTCTCGGCAAAATTCGAAAAGAAAACAAGGTATACGGAGCAGCAACCAACCGGCAGTGCCTTAGCCGTGTGAAACGCGTAGGAGGTATAGCATGGAGATTGCGGTTTTCTTTTTGTACAAATAAAGCATTTTTAACCTGACCTATCAGGTTTCTTTTCAATTCGACGCTGGTTGCTGCTCCGGATACCTTCTCCTTGTTTTCTATCCCTCCCTTTGAAGCTCACACTGCTCATTTATTTTTCTCCTCTCCACGTGGAGATCATCTATCACCCACCTACCTCTACTCATCCCTCTTCTGTCTCTCTCACTTCTCTCCTCTGACTCCCCTGTACTCCAACTGCCATATTGATGACCCCTCTCTACCTTGGGCTTCCCACTTTCTCCAACCTCTTTATTTGGCCTTTACCAATGGACTGCAGACAGTACCAACAAGGGCCACTACCTGGACCTGGTTTTCGCAAAAAAAAATTCTCTCATTTCTCCATTTGAACGTTTACTCTCTCTGACCATCATCTCGTCTTCTCTCTCTCACTTCTCCCCTTTTCCACCTCCATCTACCCTTCGTTTCTGCAGCTTGTGCTCTATTAATCTACCGGTTCGATTCCACTTTGCGCTCCTCCCTATCTACTTTCTGCTCCGCTACAGACTGACAACCTGCTCATGAAATACAACTCTGCCCTAGCCTCTTCGCTTGATCTACATGCCTTTCTTTTTCTCTGCCATTCTCGCCCTAACCCCAGACCCTGGCTATACACAAATTTACCTTTCAACTCCTGACCTTACACCTGCCGTACAGAGCAAAGTCTCTAAAGGTCTCTCCGCTATATAATCCTGGATGGCCCTCCGCCGACTCAAATTTAACATGTTAAAGACGGAGCTCCTCATATTCTCACCCAAGCCTGGCCATACTGTCCCTTTCTACATTACTGTTGGCAGAACGCTCATACACCCAGTGTGACGATAGCCTGCCACAGGTATTAAAGGTTACACAAATCACTGGGTTGAACTGAACGAGTCCGAGATATAATAAAGTATATTTATTCCTTTGGATAGGTGAACACACGAATAATACAGTAACAAACAAGAAGTACACTTACTTTGGGGTTGGGGAACGAGAAGTATGACGTATAGCAATTCTCTCGCAATCAGGTAGCATTCAGATGATAAAGAAAAAATGCATAGATACGCACCAGGGATTAGATAATGTTATTTATTAATAAAAATACACATATAAAACTGAGAGGATCAAACCCCTCCTCAGTTAAAGGAGTTAAACTGCCCAGATACAGTGACCATACATATGGATAGGTAGAAAAAATTAGGGTGCTCAACCCAGATGAAATCCATCCAACTCGGTGGACTACAAATGAAAACCCTGGAGATACCAGTGGGAGTGGGTGGGTACAATATAGACTTTTGTAAGCATAATGACAGTTGTCCAACTTAACCATGACAGTCTAAACCCATAAAGAAACCCACTCACGTCATCTCCAGGGGTGTAGAACAGGCGTGCCAGCCATGAAGGAATCCACAGTCCAGGTGAAGGCAAAAGAAAGACGAATGGCGCACAGCCAGGGAGCCAGGTGTAGGATAAAACTGCTATTCTTTATTCGTGCATGCAGGAGGACAGGCAACCCCCTTGGGGAACAAACAGGAACCTCCTACGCGTTTCGGACCTGGGGGTCCTTTATCAAGGAGTATGGGATATGTTTGGATAAGGCCCCTTATGTACCTGCTTCATAATTGGTAAATTACAAAAGTCTGTGCAAAATCGCCGCCGCCACCTAGTGCGCATGCGCGTGACGTCACCCGAGGCGCCGCACCACCAAGCCGAAGGATTGTGGGTAAGTACCGCCCCCTGTGTCTGCCCGCGCATGCTCACATCGGGGCGTGAGGCTGGCAAGACTTCTCTAGTCAGTGTCTCCGCTCCTGCCAGTAGTGACGTCATCGCGGGTCTCCAATAGGCCGGTGCATATCGCTGGCCCACCAATGGGAGTGGTGCACAGTCGACAATGCACCAATCACAACGGGTCCCCCCGCGCTCACACTAGAGGCAGTCATGGAGCATACAGGCTAGGATTAACAAAGAACAACTAATTTTGTGTATGACAGGGATATAAAAAAATACCGCAAGGCAAAAACCATTGCCACTTACATCTCACCAAGCTATGTTGCGTCTACACCTCCCCCCATCAGGAAATTTATAACTAAGGGATCATACAGATGTGGGAAATGTAAGATTTGCCGGTTTATGACACCCTCAAAACAATTTAGAGGTTGTAGATCCAATCAGGATTTTCCAATTAAGTCATTCATTAATTGTGACACCCAATATGTGATCTATTTATTGACGTGTGGGTGTGGAATCAACTACGTAGGAAGGACAATCAGACCTTTAAAGAATAGAATACTTGAGCATATTAGGTTAATCAAAAAAGGTGATACATCCCACCCTGTCTCGAATCATTTTGTACAATGCCCCAAAGGTAACATCAATGGACTAAAAGTTCAGGGAATTGAAAAAATCTTTTCTAAAGAAAGAGGAGGTGACATGCTGAACCTTTTAGACCGCAGGGAGGCATATTGGATATTTATGCTTCAGACAAGAACTCCCTGTGGTCTAAATATAGAATGGAACCTGTCCCATTTTTTGCATAAATAAAGGATGATCCATCAGTATATTTAAATATTAACAGCACTATCCTCCCAGTACTATACTGTCCTTCCAATATGATACACCCCTTAAGGGTCACGCCCGTTACCTTTCAACATCTTGAGAGCCCTTTATAATCCATCAATCACATAGTATGAGTAAAAACATAAAATTATAGCACCCTCAGTTGTCAACATGTAATTATACAGTTTCACCGATATGAATTAAGGATGACAATAAGAATCTGTATACATAAAAGTATATTACATTTGTTGTTCCTCAGCCTTGGGGACATTAAGGACAAGACATACCAACAAGTCTTGTTAAATGTCTTTATTGTTTTTAATATATATTTTGTATTTTTGATTTGTATTTTGGATATGTATATGTTTTTGAACATAGTTTCAAGGTGCATATTGTATCATGCTAGTAGTAACTTTGTTTGTTTCAATAGAGTGTTATATGTACCACATTGTATGTTTTGTTTAATATGGGATTAGTATGGATAAAGCCCATCATCTATGACAGGTAGACCTGAGAATTAGATCTTGTTTTTATATCCCTGTCATACACAAAATTAGTTGTTCTTTGTTAATCCTAGCCTGTATGCTCCATGACTGCCTCTAGTGTGAGCGCGGGGGGACCCGTTGTGATTGGTGCATTGTCGACTGTGCACCACTCCCATTGGTGGGCCAGCGATATGCACCGGCCTATGGGAGACCCGCGATGACGTCACTACTGGCAGGAGCGGAGACACTGACTAGAGAAGTCTTGCCAGCCTCACGCCCCGATGTGAGCATGCGCGGGCAGACACAGGGGGCGGTACTTACCCACAATCCTTCGGCTTGGTGGTGCGGCGCCTCGGGTGACGTCACGCGCATGCGCACTAGGTGGCGGCGGCGATTTTGCACAGACTTTTGTAATTTACCAATTATGAAGCAGGTACATAAGGGGCCTTATCCAAACATATCCCATACTCCTTGATAAAGGACCCCCAGGTCCGAAACGCGTAGGAGGTTCCTGTTTGTTCCCCAAGGGGGTTGCCTGTCCTCCTGCATGCACGAATAAAGAATAGCAGTTTTATCCTACACCTGGCTCCCTGGCTGTGCGCCATTCGTCTTTCTTTTACCATACATATGGACTCTGAAAAATCGAAACCCTAAACAGTAAAACACACACAGTACACTAAAAAATGTATATACAATGTAAAAGAAGGGAAAACCAAAGAAAATAGCGACAATCCAAGGTGATTCAAGTTGAAACCGCCAGAGAGGACTATCATACCGCTGACAGGGGGAAACGAACACTCACACTGGATCGCGGCACCGCAGAAGTTGAAGGTCACGTGAAGGTCACGACAGGTCATCCTGCGCGTGTTTGCTGAGACGGAGCCTGCCTGTGGCACAAGTGGTGTTTTTCAACTTCTGCGATGCCGCGATCCGGATCCTATGCGGTCATCCGTGGACCCCCACTTCTGCACCAGTGTGAGTGTTCGTTTCCCCCTGTCAGCGGTATGATAGTCCTCTCTGGCGGTTTCAACTTGAATCACCTTGGATTGTCGCTATTTTCTTTAGTTTTCCCTTCTTTTACATTGTATATACATTTTTTAGTGTACTGTGTGTTTTACTGTTTAGGGTTTCGATCTTTGAGAGTCCATATGTATGGTCACTGTATCTGGGCAGTTTAACTCCTTTAGCTGAGGAGGGGTTGGATCCTCTCAGTTTTATATGTGTATTTTTATTAATAAATAACATTATCGAATCCCTGGTGCGCATCTGTGCATTTTTTTCTTTTTCTGTCTTTCAGGGTGTCCTCCCCCCTTTTTAGGGGGGATCACCTTTTGAAGTGGGAGCATTTGGGGAGACGCTCCATGCACGTGCAGCAAAGGGATTTTCCATCTTTATTTCTGCAGCACGAGCGCTGAATATCCTTCTTTCAGCATTCAGATGATATTTAGAAGACAAAGGATAAAGGGGGAACAGCAGTTTATAAACCTTTTGTGCCCTATCCTTAACATTGAGTACCGTGGATTGGTTTTCAATTACCTCTAGCCACTCGTTAACGTGGGAACACTTTTTGACACAGGCCCCCCTGTTAGTTGGTACATGCGCAGTAGAGCCCTGGGGTCTCATTTCTATAACCCCTCCTCTACATCAGGGATGCCAGCTAGTCTACCAGTTTGGGACCCTGGCAGGATATTCTTTGTTTGTGAGGTGTGAAATGGAACACTTGAAGACTGCTCTGGTTTGAGTAATCTCCACCCTCATGCAAACAGTGGAGGTGACAAAATCCTTTGAAACATACTCAAGTCCTAGACATTGGGTCGCCTTTCTGGCCATATGCTACCCTGGTATGCAAAGGAATTTCCTCTGGGTTTTACCCATACCTTGAAATACAGTATGTTGGATAAAACATGAACATATTAAAATATCCGGTTCCTTTGGGTCCAGCAGGTCCAAGCTCCCCAGTTCTTAATGCCGGAACTGGGACACCCTATGGTCCAATTTGCGACTTGCTACGACCTTAGGAACCGGAGATACACAAATACACTTTAAACCGTTTCACATTTTAATACACAAATCTCCGCTGTAAATTAGATCACGTTTTTTCACTAAATCCCCATTGAAAACAACGGGCTTCGCCGCCATAGACTTTCAATGGCAAACCGCCGCCGTTGGCGGCTATGGGAATCCCCGCCATAGACTTTCAATGGGGCGATGCCGCCGTTGAAGTCAATGGGGTTAGGCCGCCATTGGAGTCTATGGGAAAAATCCCGAACGTTCAAGGGGGTCCATACTCCGTCGGGTATGTCCAAGAGGGTCAAGGATGGTTCTGCAGCGATGCCGGAGCAGTGGCTACAGATACCCCAAACCCTGATCCCCTGGGCCCTCCGGAACCGGAGCTATGGATTACCAAATTTCAGCTTTTGACACTTAGCCGTTTTCCTGCGCTGTTTCTGCCGCCGCCATTGGAACCTATGGCGCGGCCCGCTCTTCTCGGTTCGACCCTTATCGGGGGTCCAGGATACGGGGACCCGGTTGTGGTCGAGTGGGGGGAGGTCTAGGAACTAGGGACAGAAAGAATTTTATTTCTAGGTGCCCTAGAACTGTTTATTCCCACGCCACTTGTCGTTGAACTTGACTTGTAAGTGATCAAAGCTCTCCTATTGAAAATGTATCCGCTTTGCGGTTAAGCGGTTTGGACGGCAGCCAACTCGTTCCTGGAAAGCCTTTCGAGGATTTCTCCATTGAAGTCAATGAGCCCATTGACTTTCAATGGGAAACCGCCGCTCTCCCTCTCGGACGCCATCTGCTGGTCTTCTCAGGAACAGGACTCGACAGCAAGATTCGCCATTGAAAGACATGGAGTTCCACTGGCGGTCTATGGGAGCCTGCAAAATGGTGCCTGAAAAGGCGGGAAATTTACACAAAGGGCTATAATCACTATACAACTATTAACCCTTGTGCTCCCGGATGGATCCCAGTGTGTGTGTGCTGCAGACACGGATTAACCAGATGTTACAATAAAACAAGGGAACAGGGGAATACACATTTACATGTCATAATAGGAGTTAAATCACAGTCCTGGGTATCAGCCCAGTTAACCCCTTGTCTCCCATGTGAGGTCAGGGGATGGCCAAATGGGGTGTAACCCCTTTAATCCCGGGCCATCCCCTTTCTCCCTCTACACCCAGTATCACAAGCATGCTGCTTTGGTGTCACATTTGGCTCCTCCCTCACATTCTCCTCAGTCACAATGTAGCTAGGACCTGTTTTTTCCCTCCGGAACATTGCAAAGATACACGATTTCCTCTGTCGCTCTACTGCTAAAACTCTAATGCAGGCCCTCATTCTCTCCCGTCTCGACTATTGTAACCTTCTACTGTCCAGCCTCCCTGCTACTCACCTGTCTCCCCTACAAGCTATCCGTAACGCTGCTGCTAAAATCACTTTACTCTCTCCTAAATTTTTTCTCAGCGTCTCTCCTGGCTTCCGATCAAATCCCATATTATCTACAAAATTCTCCTCCTCTCCTTTAAAGCTATACACTCTTCTGCCCCTCCCTACATCTCAGTCCTAATTTTTCACTATACACCTGCCCGACTCTTGCGTTCTCCTCAATGATGTCTTCTATCTATTCCTTTTGTATTTAAAGCCCTCTCCTGCCTAAAACCTTTCCCACATCTCTGGAATGACCTTCCCCTCAATACCCGACTAGCACCCTCTCTCTCCAGACCTTTCTAAAAACACCTCTTTAACGAAGCATATGGATAGCTCCGCTGGCTGATACTATACATTTCATATGCACTGAACATGGCCCCTTGCCTACATCTGTCGCTGTAAATTCTCCCAAATGACAACATCGACTGTAAGCTCTTTGGGGCAGGGAGCCCCTTCCTATTGTTTTATGTCTGAAGAGCTTATTCCCATTGTTATAATATTATGTCATGTGTATTGTAGAGCTCTATGTACCTGGATGATGCTACATAAATAAATATATACAGACATACATTTGCATTTTTCAGTTGTGGTATTTTAAGAAGCTTGTTATTTAAGTTTCTTACTTTTGATGCACATTGGGATGGTTTAGGCTACGTCAGACCACAGCACCAACAAAAGGGGAAAAGTGCAAAATGTATCACTTACCCAGTCTCCTCCTTCCCTTAGCTCCTCTCCTTAAATCACAAACTAACATGCATATAGCCGTTAATGCCCGTCTTAAGGCAAATTTGTCATCAAATTGGCTCTAACTCATTGGAATAAAAGCTCTAGTTTGATAGCTATTATTGTTCGGCAATTGCTATTTAAGTGAATAACTTATGCAATAATGTCCAATGCATTTTTAGACTGCCAGATGCAATTAATTACTTTTTCTCCCCTCAAAATTTTGCAATTATGAAAAATACTGCAGAACAATTTAAGAACATTTTCAAAATAGAACTGTTGTTAGTAAAAGCATTCAGAGATCTTTCAGATATGGGAGGTAGAGGTCTGGCAGGAAAAGAGGATCAGGGTTTCTTTGCCATGGCAGCGACTGCTGTTTCCCAATGGGTATGTGGAACCTCCTTTTTTTCCTGTAGGTGTGGAACCACAGAACTCTGCGGGCACTCTTTGATGTATATTCATTATAGACTGTGCCCTTCTAATGCATGTCTTCCAGTGTTCCCCTATTAGTGGGATAAATATTTAACGAAAGAAAAAAGCGCTCTAACAAAAACCCAGAGCTTAATACATATAATTAAGTGCAAACAAACTCATATAAGTGACAGTGCATAAATAACACAATATAAGTTACAATCTATGGCGATCTATAAGGTGCAAATCAATAAAGGGGCTTAGCAAGCACACTCAACCCTTGGTGGGAGACCGTTTCAGAAGTCTTGCAAGTTCAATTGTTTCCAAAAAGGACCAGAGGAGCGACTCTTGCAGCCATAAAAATAGAAAACATTACATAGTACAGCAATGTTTAAATGAGGGATACAGTGATAGTGTAGGGCTCACAAAGGGCTACTCACAGTAAAGCAGCCAAAACTGAGCAGTCATCCAACTTATGGGGTAGATGGTCTCTATGATAGATGCAGCAACTGCCCGCAGACAATCTCCAAAGAAAGAAAAGACCATATAGTGTAGATTGTAAAATATGACAAGGCAAAATAAAAATGGAGGCTTACACTTAGGTAGGAATAATACAGTGTGGTTGGCAACAGATACCAGGTACACAGGGGTCGCGATCTCTCCGTGTATCTTGTGGATCTACGCTGCCTCTATCCACTTCCGCATCTCTACCGGGGTTAGCGTCACTTCCGGCGTGTCATGGAACTCCGTCGTTGGTTGGTACGTCACTTCCAGCGCGTCGTGGAACTCCGGCGCTGGCTAGTGATGATGCGGTCTCGATCTTTTCCTCAGAGCACTGGCTGACAGGACACTCTACGCGTTTCGTCGTTAATACACGACTTCATCAGGAGTCCCGTCATTATATTTTACAATCTACACTATATGGTCTTTTCTTTCTTTGTAGATTGTCTGCGGGCAGTTGCTGCATCTATCACAGGGACCATCCACCCCATAAGTTGGATGACTGCTCAGTTTTGGCTGCTTTACTGTGAGTAGCCCTTTGTGAGCCCTACACCATCACTGTATCCCTCATTTAAACATTGCTGTACTAATGTAATGTTTTCTATTTTCATGGCTGCAAGAGTCGCTCCTCTGGTCCTTTTTGGGAAGAAGTGGGATAAATATAAAATTATCTATAGATTATCTTCGTGTCTGAACAATGAAGCTTTATGGATAAAGATCATAACGTCAGAAATGATTTTTCCTGGCTGGGATTTGAACCATAGTTAAGAGAATGTTGTTCCTATAAACTATTGCTATTAGAGAAGCCAGGAACGCATCACCCCCTTGTTAGGAGAAGGGTCAAAATACTAAAAAGACGTGGCATTTTTAAATACAGGGATTTGTTTGAGGTCAGACACAGGACATGGGGCTTGCAATGCCTGGCCCACGTGCCTGAAATATTTATTAACCCCACATTGGATAGCTCCCTAATGTCCACTCTTTCCTCGACCGAGAAAAAACACTTTTTACATTACTTACTAGTAACATACATCTTTATATAATTTTTAGATTTTTAAAAAGGATTCTGGCTGACACCAACGTATTATTGCTAAAAGATCAATGCACGGGCTGGTATACTTTTTAGGTCCGATTACATACTGGCTGTTTGTTCGGTTTAGAATTCCATACTTTTTGAGAAAATGGATTTATGAAAAAGTTTAGCAATATTTTTTTGAAATAATATTTTCATTAACTGATACCACATTTAAACACACCTCTAAATTTCACAATCATCTAGCAAAAAAATCAGAGATAAAGTTTGGATGTTTTATTTACCAGGAAATCTAAAGATCAACAAGAGAAGTACACCAAGACCCTTAAAAATCTCACAAACTTTACTCCCGTAGTTATGGGGCCATGATAAATTGTTCAATAGTCTGGAAGCGATAGTTATTAGTTAATGATCTAACTTCTATTTAGGGAAAAGGACTGTGCACCAAAAGATACTTTATTGCATTCTCCGTTTACATTTTACATGATTTAGTTCCAAACACTAAGCTTTAACATCTTACTCCTACCCTGGGAGAGGGAGTGGCTCAGTGAGTAAAGACACAGACTGGCACTGAGAGTTTGAAGCAGGGGAGCCTGGTTCAATTCCTGGTGTCGGCTCCTTGTGACCTTGGGCAAGTCACTATCTCCCCGTGCCTCAAAAACATAGATTGTAAGCTCCACGGGGCAGGGACCCATGCCTGGAAAATGTCTCTGTAAAGCGCTGCGTACAACTAGCAGCGCCATACAAGAACATGCTATTAATATTATCATCATGTGGTATCATTTGTTCATGGAGGAAGTCCAACTGTGTGATCTTAATACTGCAAAACGTGTCCCTGTAGGATTAGCATCGACTACAAACATAAACATTAAAGATCCACAAACAAAGGAGCTTTAAATAGGTGTTTTTATTTATAAACTGTAACAAATATACAATATTTTTAATTTTACTGCAACTAACAGGATAGTAGAATAGTCCCTGGTATGTATATTCTTAGCCAGCTGCTAGGGATCACAAGTACCTAGAAATCGGAATTCATTACCATAAGGAAATAGAAAAAAACAACATGTTCACAAACAATGCAACAACATATAAAAAAGGTCAGTAAATCCCTGAATGATTATTCAGGGAGGAGATCGTCCCCCAATTCTTCATCAGCAAATTCATCATCTTCAGCTCTTTTCTTTGCTGCCGTTTTTGGTCTTTCCATTTGTGGGCCCAATGGATCTATGTACGATGCATCTGAATTTTAAAAAAACACAAATTTATCATCAGATATGTGCATCATGACAAGTATGATACAGAACAGTAAAACAAACTGTGGTCGAAACGGCAGATTTTGGCTTTCGTAGCTTCTTGGTCGTGGCAGTGGCTCCAAAATGTTATAGTCTCAGCGATTCGTTGTCCCTTGTTTATTTTGTGTTCAGTACAATTTCTACTAATCAGCTAGAATAAGGAGACTAAAACGGTTTCTAAAAGACCGACCAGGAAAACATGAGGGTGATGAATCAGGAAACGTGAGCTGTGATGTGTGTACGATTGTATCTAGCAGACGGTGTTATGCTGAATATTTGTCCTTCAGAGCAACGGAGTTCTGAAGAGAAGAATAAATGTGTAATTGCTTGAAGGGTAAAGTTAAAATACAAACATAATGAAATAAAACCTAATCCCCCCCCCCCCACCCCCAACATTCAACTGACCAAGTAAGAACATGAAGTCACAGTGTTATACATGTATTTTAGTTTATAACATCTTAACACTACTGGTGACAGAAATAGCAGTATTTGAAAAGTAGACATTGTTATCTATCTTACCATCATTTTATTTTCCTGGAGAATCCATCCGTGGCAGTGTGCACGAATGGGTTAAGCGCCACCCCATAGTTGAGATAAGACAGAAAAACGTCTGTCGACCTTTGGGAGGACCATAAATAGCTCCACCTCTTGTCTTAGTCTTGTGATACCAAAGCCGAAATATATAATCTAGACATTAATATTGTACCGATAACAATAACCATCGGGAGGGGATTGGTGCTCACTGCCATAGATGGACTCTTCAGGAAAAGAAAATTACAGCAAGATAGATAACAATTTTCACTTTCCCTGGTGGTCTCCGTGGCAGTGGTTACCAATGGGACTTGCCAAAGCAGTGCCTGAAACAAGGGGGATCTTAGAACTAATTACTATAGAACCCATCTTTCAATAAAGTATAACATTCTTTATTGAGCAGTGATAACAGACTTAAGGACTTTCCTGCCAAAGCAACCGTCTGCTGAGGCATGGACATCAAAATGATAATACATTTTTATAAAGTATTACTAGAAGTCCAAACTGTTGCCCTGTATAACTCTGCGAGGGAAGCCCGTGCCTTTGCTGCCCAGAATGTGGGCATGGACATTTTGGAATGGGCTTTTATCAGTTTTGGAGCTGGTTTCTTCTGGGTGGTGTAGGCTATTTTGATAGCGGGTATATTCCAATTTCTTAATGTTTACTTTGAGGCCGTCTGCGCTCTTCTTCCTTCCATTGGGAGCACAAAGTCTGTCTGACTTTGAAACATCTCGCCAGAGTGGAGAGATTCAGAAACACCTTACTGCATCCAGAGAGTGTAGGATCCGCTCCATATCATTTGAAGGATTTGTACAAAACGAAGGTAAAATTAGCTCTCGAGTCAGATGAAAGGTGAAAATGACTTTTGGCAGGAATTGCTGAACAGTCATCAGGACTACCTTCTCCAGATGCAAAGTAAGACCAACTCTATTATGGATAAAGCCTGCAGCTCACTAATCCTGCATGTAGATGTTGCTGCTGCCAATAGCGCAGTTAAGTGTCAAATCCGAATCTGATACTTGCAGAAGTGGTTTAAATTGAGCTCCTGTTAAAGTCTGTAGAACTAAGGTTACATCCCAGGCGGGAACTGGATCCTTAAATTGCGATTTGATTCTCTATAGTGCCTGAAAAACACGTAACTACGGAATTCACAGTAGATAATTGCATTCTGAGCAATGCAAATAGTGCAGATATCAGCACCTTCTGTGAATACCGAGACCCATCTCCAAACCTTCTAGTAGGAATTCTAGAAACAGGTGGCTCTAAAAAAATTAAATAAATAAAAAAAATCTATGTTCTGGTAAACACACCATGCATAAAAGTGTTGTTAAATTCTATAATAAACTGTAGATGTAGAAATTTTCCTTGCTGCCATTAAGGTCTGTATGACTGATAAACCCTTGGGTTTGAACAAATTCCACTCAACAGCCAAAACAACAAACCCCAGATCCTTGGATTGGGATGCTGTACTGGGCCCTGGAGCAGGAGACCTGGGACCACCGGAAGTTGCCATGGCTTGTCTGGAAGTATTGCCACTACCTCTGCCTTGTCCGGTCTTATCTTACTGTATCTTCTGGAGTACCCCAATTATCAGAAGAATTTGTGGGAATACATAAGCTTCTGAGTGAAAAAACAAACAAAAAAAACCTGGAACAGAATTTTCTCAGCTTTCTATTTCCTGCCGCCTCTATGAGATCTATCTCAGGCAATCCCCATTTTGGCACCCACTGGTTGAAGATAGTATTTGTCTGGAACCATTCCCCCGGGTCTAAAGTTCTTCAGTTCAGAAAATCAGCTTGCCAATTCTCCTTTTCTGCAATATGGATCACTTTAAGATCTACAGTACCAGAAGTTGCTCTGCCCAAATAAGAATAGGGGAAGAATCAGACTTCTGGTCCCTCCTTGTTCTTTTGTTATGTAGGTTACTGCTGTTCGGTTGTCTGACAACATTTTTAGGTTGATTCCTTGAATCTGCAATGAATAGTAACTAATCGCCTCCATTATAGCTCTCAATTCTAGAATAATTGCTGGAACCTTGTGACACCTGATGTGCTATTTTCCCTAGGCCAACTCAGTATCAAGTTGGGCACCCCAGCTCTGTGCCACTTGAATTGGTCGTCAGCAAGAGACAAACCTGGTCCTCTAGAAGTGTGACAATTCAGGAGATTCCTTCCTCTCCTTGTCCCTCTCTCCCATCTCCTGTTACCCTTTCTACTCCTTCCCACTCCTCTCCATCTTCTACCTCTCTCCCCTTGCCGCAGCGCGTTCCCCGCAGGTCTCGCATTCCCACGCGCTCCCCGAGTCCCTGCTTTGATCCTCCCTGTGGTGCCATCCGTCCCGTTGCCTCCTCCTTCCGTGGTGCGGCGTTCCGCACGCCTGGTGACGCGTCCGGTGCGTGCACACGCTCCGCCAATACTCCCCCGGGCTCACCTGCTTCATCCTCCCTGCCGCTGCATGCCATCTCGTGGTCATGTGTCGCGCGCGCGTCCACCTTCTCTGCTCCTCCTGCAGTCTTCGCCTGCTCCATGCGGTCCCTCTCTGTGTTGCAACCTGTGCGCGCGCATCCCCAGTTTACAGGGGGCGCGCGCACAGGCTCTTCTTATCCTGTTCCCCAGGTCTCCGCCTCCCAAGCCTTACAGGCCATTCCCCTGACTGCCCCTTCTGCCTCCTCCTCTTCTCTCCCTGTCGTCTCCCACTTCTTTCTCTACTCCTCCCCTCTCTCCTATTGGTATGCCCTCCTTTATAACCCCTGTCTGTCCACTTCTTCCCCGCTCTGCATAGTTCCTGTTTCCCTGTGTGTACCTGACCTATGCTCCCTCTGTGTTCCTGTGATTTCCTGCTCCTGTGTTACCTTGGATTTCCCTGGCTTTGACCCCTGCTTACCCTGGACTACTCTGCTCTCTGGTATCCCTTTGAACCCTGCCACGCATACTACTTCGCTTACCTCTGGCTTCCTAGGACCTGGCTTATACTCTGACGATTCTAACCTCTGGACTCCTGAACATTGGCACACGGACACGACTATTCTCATGGACATTCCCCAAGCTTTGCAAGTATATACTAAAAACTCTTCCAACAGGCCCAGCAACGCCATACCACATTCCGGGCTTGCTCCCACTGCTGTGGGTGTGTGGTATCATACCGTTTCCACCTCAGTACTGGGGTCTAGCCAGGTCTGCGGGCATACAGGCGTGACATTATGCAGAGCCCAACAAACGCAGACCCCCCTGAGGTGGGTACAAGTATTACCATAGAGGCCTTACACTTTGTTAGCGATCAGCTGTCCACTGTCTCCCAGCAATTGGCCACCTTTGCCCGTCAGGAGGGTTCCACGGCTTCTGCGCCAACAATGGCCACTACCTACGCCAGCCCTGGCCCACGGATTCCCTCTCCGAATCGCTATGATGGGAACCCCTCAACTGCCGCGGTTTCTTAAACCAATGTGAGGTGCAGTTTGAAATGTCCCCCTCTCTGTTTCCTACTGGCCGTGCTAAAATTGCTTATATTTACGCTCTGCTCACCAGAGACGCTCTTGCCTGGGCCTCTCCCCTATGGGAGCGTAGATGCGAAATAACGCAAGATTATACGTTATTCAACCGTGAATTTCAACTTGTGTTTGATACCCTCGCACGGCGCGAGACAGCCGCCTTCTCCTTCTTCCATGTTTCTCAGGGTCGAAATTCAGATGCCAAATACGCCATCGTGTTCCGTACGCTGGCCGCTGAAGTACAATGGAATAATGAGGCCCTCACCGCTGCGTACTGGCACGGATTCTCAGATACGTTGAAAGACGATCTGGCTACTCACGCCCGGCCTACGTCCCTGGAGGAACTCATCACCCTGAGCGTACGCATGGATCAGCGCACGCAGGAGCGACAACACGAGAGACACTGTTCCCGTTCTTCTCCCTCTGTTTCTCACAGGTCAGTCGCTACTCCTCTCCTGGCCCTGGAGGCATCGGAACCTATGCAGGTCGGCAGTCAACAACTCCAGGCAACTGAGGGAGCGCGGCGTTTCTACTGTGCTTCCTCGGAACATCGTCTCCAGAATTGTCCCTTGAAGCCGGGAAACGGGCACACCCAGTAAAGGTAGAGGGGCTTCTACTCGGTACTGTCTCTCCTAACCACTCTCCTTCCAAAGCTCTCCCAAAGAAGTTTATGCTACCAGCCACGCTGGAGGGTCCCAACCTTGTCGTAAAGGTCGAAGCATTCATAGATTCCGGATCGGGCGGTAATTTCCTGGACCAGCAGTTCGCATTGGAGAATCAAATTCCCATGATCAGAAGGAAGAGCCCAGTTGGCCTTGAGGCCATCGACGGACGACCACTCCAGCCGGCTTTCATCATCTGGGAGTCTATTCCTCTTACCTTGACCCTGGCTGATGGTCACAAGGAGGTAATTGTCTTTGACGTTTTCCAATCCCCTTCCGTACAAATTATATTAGGATTGCCTTGGCTTCAACTCCACAATCCGCGCATTGATTGGTCCGGTACTCTGCCTATCCAGTGGCCCTCGTCCGCAGATACTACATCCGCGGATCCTCCCGTGGTTGTGCTTGCTGGTCTGGACTCAGTACCTGCCGATCGTTTGTCCCTGCCTGTCGTGTATCATGTGTACTTGGACGTGTTCAACAAGGTACAAGCAGAGGTCCTCCCTCCTCACCGCCCGTACGATTGCCCGGTCGACCTCATCCCTGGGACAGTTCTGCCGAAGTCTAAGTCTTATCCACTCTCCATCCCGGAGACCGAGGCCATGACTACTTATATTCAGGAAAATCTGGAAAAAGGATTCATCCGCAACTCCACCTCTCCTGCCGGGGCTGGCTTTTTCTTTGTGAAGAAGAAGGATGGATCACTGAGGCCATGCATCGACTTCCGCGGTCTCAATAAGATCACGGTGAAAAACAGGTATCCACTTCCGCTCATTTCTGAACTGTTCGATCGTCTCCAGGGGGCCTCTATCTTCTCAAAACTTGACTTAAGGGGTGCCTACAATCTCATTCGTATCAGGGAGGGAGACGAGTGGAAAACAGCATTTAACACACGTTCTGGACACTATGAATATCTTGTTATGCCCTTTGGGCTGTGTAACGCCCCGGCCGTGTTTCAGGAATTTATGAACGACATCTTCCGTGACGTATTGGGAACTTTTGTCATTGTCTATCTAGACGACATTCTTATTTTTTCTAAAAATCTGGAGGAACACATTCAACATACCAAGCTTGTGCTCTCTAGGCTTTGTTCCAACCGTCTTTACGCCAAGATGGAAAAATGTCTGTTTCACCAGGCTTCCACGGCCTTCCTAGGCTATATCATCTCCAGCCAAGGTTTTTCCATGGACCCAGAGAAGCTGAAGGCAGTTCTCGACTGGCCACTCCCTAATTCGCTCAAGGCTGTGCAACGTTTTCTTGGCTTTGCCAATTATTACAGGAAGTTTATCAAAATTTTTTCTTTCATTGCTCTTCCCATCACCGCCTTGACCAAAAAGGGCGCAGACGTCTCATCCTGGTCACCTGAGGCCATTGCAGCCTTTGAGACTCTCAAGAAGGCGTTCGTGTCTGCCCCCATCCTTCGTCATCTGGATACCTCCCTCCCCTTTACTTTGGAGGTTGACGCCTCAGACGTAGGAGCTGGCGCAGTTATTTCCCAGAGGACTTCTCCCCAAGAGAAACTCCATCTTTGTGGTTTTTTTTCACGGAAATTCTCAGCAGCAGAAAGGAATTATGATGTCGGTAATCGTGAACTTTTGGCCATTAAGTTGGCTCTCCAGGAATGGAGACATCTTTTAGAGGGTTCCAAAGAACCAATCGCTATTCTCACCGACCACAAAAATTTGTTATATATTGAGGGGGCTCGTCGCCTGGGCTCCCGCCAGGCTCGCTGGTCACTCTTCTTTTCCCGCTTCAACTACACCATCTCTTATATTCCTGGGACCAAAAATGTTAAAGCGGACGCCCTTTCTCGTCACTTTGCCTCTGAGAGTGAGGCTAAAGAAATCTCGGAACCTATTCTCCCGGCCAAGTGCATAATCTCCGCTAATAACTTTGATGTATTGGATGAGATCCACAAGGCACAAGCACATATTCCCAGCAGGTTCAGGGTACCAGAAGGACGTCTCTACGCGGCTCCACGTTTCCGCCATAAAATCTTACTTTGGGGTCATTCCTCTAGAGCAGTTGATCATCCAGGCTTCAAAAGGACGACTGATCTCATTAAACTGACTTTTTGGTGGCCTAAGATGAATCAAGACATTCTCGAATTTACTTCCGCCTGTCCTGTATGTGCCCAGAGTAAAACCCTCCATCATAAACCTTCTGGACTTCTGCTACCTCTTCCCATCCCTGAACAACCCTGGAAACACATTTCGATGGACTTTATTGTTGAACTACCTATTTCCAAGGGGATGAACACTATTTTGGTCGTAGTTGATAGATTTTCAAAGCAGGCTCACTTTATTCCCCTCAAGGGTCTTCCCAACTCTGCCACCTTGGCGGACGTCTTCTCCAAAGAGATCTTCAGGCTGCATGGCGTTCCCATTTCTATTGTCTCAGACCGTGGGTCTCAGTTCATCTCAAAATTCTGGCGGGCCTTCTCTCAAAGATTGGGTATCTCCCTCTTGTTCTCCTCTGTATACCATCCACAAACCAACGGTCAAACTGAAAGAATGAACCAAACTCTTGAACAGTATCTAAGATGCTTCATTTCTGACTCACAAGATAACTGGATGGATCTTCTACCATGGGCCGAATTTGCCATTAATTCCTTGAGGAACGAGTCTACTCAGGAGTCTCCTTTCTTTATCAACTGTGGCTTTCACCCCAGTAGTCTCCCTCTCTCACCTTCTCCTTCTGGTGTTCCTGCAGCCGACTCTCATATCACCAACTTACAAGAATCCTGGAAAAAGATTCTCAAGTCCTTACAGTCTGCGGTTGCCAAACAAAAAACCAAGGCTGATCGTCACAGCCAAAAGGGTCCTTCTTTCAAACCTGGTGATCTGGTCTGGCTCTCGTCCAAAAATATTAGGCTCAAAACCCCTTCACCCAAACTGTCCCCTAGATTCTTGGGACCATTCAAAATCCTAGAGAAGGTTAATCCAGTAGTCTATCGTCTCGATCTTCCCCCCTCAATGAAAATCCCGTCAGTGTTTCATGTTTCCCTCCTTAAGGAATTTGTGTCCAGTCCTCATTTCCCGGATCCCTCTCGGAGACCCAATCCAGTATCCACCCTGGGTCAACAGGAGTACGAAATACAGTCTCTCATCGACTCGCGTTTCTCAAAAAAGGGACTTCAGTTTTTAGTACACTGGAAGGGCTACGGTCCCGAGGAACGTTCCTGGGTACCTGCACACCACATCCACGCCCCAAGGTTGCTTTCTCAATTTCACCAGAAATTCCCCCTTAAGCCGTGGTTGGATCACTCGGAGATTGATCCTCAAGGGGGGGGAATACTGTGACGACTTCTCCTTGTCCCTCTCTCTCATCTCCTGTTACCCTTTCTACTCCTTCATCTTCTACCTCTCTCCCCTTGCCGCAGCGCGTTCCCTGCAGGTCTCGCATTCCCACGCGCTCCCTGAGTCCCTGCTTTGATCCTCCCCGCTCCCTCTCCTCCGCGGTAGCTGCTTTATCTTCCCCTGTGGTGCCATCCATCCCGTTGCCTCCTCCTTGCGTGGTGCCCGCGGCGCGGCGTTCCGCACGCCTGGTGACGCGTCCAGTGCGTGCGTTCCCTCAGCCCACGAAGGCCGCGCGCACACGCTCCGCCAATACTCCCACGGGCTCACCTGCTTCATCCTCCCTGCCGCTGCATGCCATCTCGCGGTCAAGTGTCGCGCGCGTCCACCTTCTCTGGGCTCCGTGCTCCTCCTGCAGTCTTCCCCTGCTCCATGCGGTCCCTCTCTGTGTTGCAACCTGTGTGCGCGCATCCCCAGTTTACAGGGGGCGCGCGCACAGGCTCTTCTTATCCTGTTCCCCAGGTCTCCGCCTCCCAAGCCTTACAGGCCATTCCCCTGACTGCCCCTTCTGTCTCCTCCTCTTCTCTCCCTGTCCTATCCCTGTCGTCTCCCACTTCTCTCTCTACACCTCCCTTCTCTCCTATTGGTATGCCCTCCTTTATAACCCCTATCTGTCCACTTCTTCCCCGCTCTGCATAGTTCCTGTTTCCCTGTGTGTACCTGACCTATGCTGTGCTCCCTCTGTGTTCCTGTGATTTCCTGCTCCTGTGTTACCTTGGATTTCCCTGGCTTTGACCTCTGCTTACCCTGGACTACTCTGCTCTCTGGTATCCCTTTGAACCCTGCTACGCATACTACTTCGCTTACCTCTGGCTTCCTAGGACCTGGCTTATACTCTGACGATTCTAACCTCTGGACTCCTGAACATTGGCACACGGACACGACTATTCTTACGGACATCCCCTAGCGTTGCAAGTATATACTAACAACTCTTCCAACAGGCCCAGCAACGCCATACCACACTCCGGGCTTGCTCCCACTGCTGTGAGTGTGTGGTATCATACCGTTCCCACCTCAGTACTGGGGTCTAGCCAGGTCTGCGGGCATACAGGCGTGACAAGAAGATAACCTAAAAAGAGGTATTGTCCAGTTTCCACCATATTAGAGTGACTCCTTTACCCTCTCTGGTAGGGAGATCGACTGGAGTAGATTTCCTGCTCGGCTGTCCCATTGCCGTAGAAAATGTTGCTGAAAAATTCTCATATGCCTTCTTGTCCATTTCACCATTTGAATGGTTACACTTTGACCATCTCAATTAGGTGTTCTCTTTTGTCACGTGGAGGAAAAACTGTGCCTTGCAGTGTATTGAATTTTATTCCCAAAAACGTTCAACTTTGCCGGGATCAGCGGACTCTTTTCGATGTTGATTAGCCAGCTGTGTACCATCAGGAAATGTAGTACTCTTGCTAAGTGTTGGAGAAACCGGGCACTGCTCTGTTCTTTTATTAGAACATTGTCCAGAAAATGAAAAATCTGAACTCCCTCTTTCCTTAGTTCGGCCACAAGAGTTACCATTACCTTTGTTAAGGTTCTTGGGGAAGTAGCGAGGCCAAAGGGAATTGCCGTAAACATGCCCCATTTACTTTTTTGACAAGTAACATCACTAGGTAGATCACTCTAAACCTTTCTTTTATTGGAACTGGCTAAATCACCCTGTCATCCTTTAATTCTCGTACACTCTTCCTTAAAGCGTGAGCACCTTACTTGTCTCTTGGAGAGATTACCAATTTGTGCTTCCCGGGTACCTTCTTGAACTCGAGAAAATGGCCTTTGTTAACCATGCTGGGCCTTCAAGCATTCGAAATCGTTTGAGCCCAGAACTCCAAAGATGGAATCTTAAGTCCGAGCCCTCCTCATTTCATGCAAATCTTCCAGTTGCCTGGATGAGGGGCCACGTCCCCATGGCTCATGAATAAGACAGCTCTGGCCACCCCACCAGGGAGCTGCCCTTGAATATCCTATTCTGGGCCTATAGGATCTCATAGTCTGTACGTTAGCGGTCTCACTCATTGAAGCTGGGCTCCCAAATCATCTTCTTTCTTGTGGCAGAAAAATACTCTAACCTCCAGATGCCCTTTCGATTATCCCAGGTTTTCACATCCTTATCCTCGAAAGGATACATTTTGGTGAACTTTCTGGACATGGACACACAGGTTGTAAGGAAACTGCGTCAATAACTTGCATTACTGCATCTTTCATCCATGAAAGAAACTTGAATATCAGCTCCATAGGATCTTTTGTGGCACCTCTGCAGCAATCTTCGCACAACTTTTTGTTCTCCAACGCCAGTTTATCACACGCAGCGCAGTACTCATGGTCTCTTCCGCGGGATGTCAGCCTGATGCGTCCCATGAGACTTTGTAGCAGAGCCGGCAGCGCACATGAGTGGTGGCTGTTACTAATGGCGGGACTCGCACGCATACATGCTTCCACCCGGCATTACTGCAGCAGTTTGAGCCGTCAACCTCAGTGGTCTTTACAGCATAGCCATACCTCAGCCCCACGGGCAGGCAACCCCTTGGATTGCTGTAAATCCAGGCTTTAGAGGGAGAGAGAGGCACAACCTCCCCTGGATTAACAAACTAGAACAGTCAGATAAGCACTGTCCGTCCGTCCGTACACACACACACACACACACACACACACACACAGACACACACACACACACACACAGACACACACACACACACACACACACACACACACACACACACACACACACACACACACACACACACACACACACACGAGGAGAGGTTTCTGTCCTAGCTCTGCTATGGGGTGGAGCTTAACCCATTGGTGCCCACTGCCATGGGGACAAGCAGAAACAGTGCTGGGGGGTGGCAATTCCTTGAAAAAAATGCTATGCCTCTATAAACATGTTCAGATACAACAGCAGAAATTACTTCCTAAAACGTTAATGCTACGATTTTATACAGTCCACAAAAAAACAAAAAACATACAAGCGTGAATTGAAAACTTTCTAACAGATTGTTAAGGATGCACCTCACAACATGTTTTACATGAACCCAGACCATGGGGAATTTGTGATCTTTTTGGACATCAGATTCTGCATGTCAGTAAGTGTCACAGATGCAGCAAAGCTCTCCTACCTATCTCTTTATTGCTGCTGGCCTCATACGGGTCATTTGTTCCAGGCAGACTTCTTAGTTTGGCACTTACACGCTCTCCTTTAGCGCTTGTTCCACTGCTCTGTCCACTATCTGAAATCGACATGCAGAAAGCGAAGATTATAATGGCAAAATATACAGAACGAAGGGATGCAAAATGCAATGCTTTTCAATTCAATTGTCACTCAATTCTTTTTGTTTTTGAAAGGACATTGATCATAATTCAAGGCACAATTGGGATATGAGTCAAGTGTTGAAAAAGGATATTCTGATCAATTGCATTAATTTTGTGATGCATTCCTCGGTGTCAGTGAGAGACAATTTTGCTTCACTTGCACCGAGGAGTGTATTGGCGAGTGGTTATTAAACCAATTAAAAGGAGAAGTCACCTACTGGAAATTTATAAATGTGAAGACACTCAAAAAATATGTTTCATACATTTGATACTGGTGCAAACTGAAGCAGAAGAAATTAAGGTGCAAATTACATTATCTAGATCTCCAAAATTAGCTGCAGACTTATTTCAATATCATATCAGTGATAGCAACACAATATTAACATTTCTAGCCCAGAATTTTATTTTGTGACACAAAATGTATTTGTAATGCTAATATACCGTATTGGCCAGAATATAGTGGTTTTTTTCCTAAAAAAAGGATCTTCCGAAAACTGTTCTCGTATTATATGCGCAGCCTGACACCTTTTATGTTTCCTGTAGAACACCTTGAAAACTTTAGGGTTGTATTATGTGTGAGGTCGCACTATATTCGGGCCAATACATATGTGGACATTGCTGATAAGATTACTTTAAAAAAATTGAGAGAACGGAACATCCAACACTAAAAATGTAATACAACAAGTCTTTAAATACTATAAGAGGTGCTATTATCCAAGGTGGAGAACCCTCTTCCTACCTAAATTGACCAACTACAAAACTTCAGGGAGAAATTGCAAGGCACCTGATGAAGGGGTTTGTACTCCAAAACGTCGTCATGTCACTCCATTTTTGTTATATTCTGTATTTTCTAATGGATGTTGACTATTGATTTATTAATAATATTTTTTGATTTTCTGTATATATTTATACATTTTTTTAAACAAATAATTTGAGAGTGCAGTGTCTCTTTGAAGAATTGTACATTGCTCACAAGACCAATTAACAAGCAAATATTTACCACACTGCTCCCTCTATTTTAACAACCTTTCCAACAGTATTTAGGCATGCAGATCAGCTCTCTAGCTTTACTGTGAACAGACAAAAGTTATTTAAAATAGTATTATATTGTGTTAACTGAATCCTACCTTTGGTTATATATATATATATTATATATATATATATATATATATATATATACAGTGGTTGACAAATCACCAAAAAATCTACTCGCCACACAAAAAAATCTACTCGCCACCTAGTACCAAACGTGTGCTGCTTGGGCCAATATTTACTCGCCCGGGGGTTAAATCCACTCGCTCGGGGCGAGCAAATGTATAGGTTTGTCGAACACTGTCAAACCTATACATTTGCTCGCCCCGGGCGAGTGGATTTAACCCCCGGGCGAGTAAATATTGGCCCTAGCAGCACACGTTTGGTACTAGGTGGCGAGTAGATTTTTTTGTGTGGCGAGTAGATTTTTTGGTGATTTGTCAACCACTATATATATATATATATATATATATATATATATATATATATATATATAAAAAATTTAATAAATAGATGATACCGTTCTGTGGCTAACGAAATGCTTTAATTTGTGCGAGCTTTCGAGATACACTGATTTCTTCTTCTGGCGATGTTACAATGAATGAAGCAAGCAAAGGGTATACTTAAAAACAGTGTCTCTTGGAATGTTATCTGTGCTTGTCCTTCCCCCGGTGTGGATGAGATTTATGGCTAGAGGTGTTAAATGGTTCCTGAAAGTAAGTGATGTAAGAGTGTGTGTGTGTATCTGTCTGAATATAAATGAATGGAGAGCCCACAGTGTATACAGTGCTTTACAAAAGGGGTGTGTGGAGTGGGAGTTAATATAAATGGTGTGGGTAGGTGTGGAAATGTGAGAGATAGTAGCATAACTAAAAGTGTGTGTGGATACTATGTGGTCTCTATTGGTGTATAGGGATGGAAAAACAAGGAGTATTAGTATGTGTAAGAGACAGCTGTGTGTCCATACATATAGCACAGTATGTACAGACATATCCAGGATACCACCACAGTATGTACCAGCTATATCCAGGATACCACCGACCTGCTAAACAAACTGAATGCCATTGGCCCCTCCCAACAGAAACACCACTAGCAACCATGGATGTAGAGTCACTTTATACAAACATCTCCCACGAGGATGGGATTTCAGCCTGCAGATACTTTCTGGGACCGCAGGAGCCACTCACAGAGACAGTGACTAAATGCATTGAATTTATTCTGACCCATAACTACTTCCCATTTGGAAATGACACATACCTCCAGACAACCGGGACCGCTATGGGTACTCGGATGGCGCCACAGTATGCCAATCTGTTGTGCGCAAAACTGGAAAGTGACTTTCTTTCCACCTGTCACTTGAAACCCCTTACATACATTCGCTACATCGATGACATCCTCCTGATTTGGACCTCTGGCGAACAGGACCTCCTACAGTTCCATGAGAACTTCAATACGTTCCACCCGACAATCAACCTCAAACTCACCCATTCCCCAGATGAAGTATACTTCCTAGACACCACCATTACTTTAAAGAACAACCAACTACAGACTTCTGTATATCGCAAACCTACAGACAGAGCCAGCTATTTGAGGGACAACAGCTTCCACCCGACACACACCAAACATGCAACCATCTACAGTCACGCCATACGCTACAACCGGATATGCTCCGACACAGCAGACAGAGACCAGCGGATTAAAGCCTTGAGATCAGATTTTATAAACCGTGGATATAACCACAGAATTGTAGACCAGCACATTCACAAAGCCACCAGAGTACCAAGAAGTGATCTCCTTGAATACAAACAGAAGGAGACAAGCGACAGGGTACCTTTGGTGGTAACATATAACCCACACCTAGGAGCCCTACGCAAGATCGCCAGGGAACTACAACCCATCCTCCAGGAAGATACAAGACTGCAACAGGTCTTCCCTGAAGCACCCTTATTATCATACAGACAACCTCATAATCTCAAGAATATTATGGTGAGGAGTAAAGTATTCAGCAGTACAACTGAATGCGGGACAAAACCATGCCAGGACGCAAGATGGAAAACCTGCGCAATGCTCTACACAGCGGACACAATACAAATACCACACAGGAATCGGCAATACAAAATCAGAGGAAGGTTCACCTGTTCCTCCAGCAATGTCGTGTACCTCATCATGTGCATGAAATGCCCAGGAGGCTGCTACTACATAAGTGAGACGGGGCAGGGGCTAAACAAGAGAATGAACCTGCATCGCCACAGCATCACACGCGGAACAAGAGACAGTCCTGTCGGCGAACATTTCTCTGACTCTGGCCATAAGATGAACGATCTGAGGGTTGCAATACTCACAGGTAATCTTAAAACACCGAAAGAGAGATGGTTGCATGAATACAAATTTATGCAACTGTTCGGGACACTTAACGGTGGCCTAAACAGAGATCGAAATTTTATATGAGTCATTACTGACTCAAGTGAACTCTCTTCCCATGAGCGCTAAAGGCCATGTCTGTACATACTGTGCTATATGTATGCACACACAGCTGTCTCTTACACATACTAATACTCCTTGTTTTTCCATCCCTATACACCAATAGGGACCACATAGTATCCACACACACTTTTAGTTATGCTACTATCTCTCACATTTCCACACCATTTATATTAACTCCCACTCCACACACCCCTTTTGTAAAGCACTGTATACACTGTGGGCTCTCCATTCATTTATATTCACACAGATACACACACACACACACACTCTTACATCACTTACTTTCAGGAACCATTTAACACCTCTAGCCATAAATCTCATCCACACCGGGGGAAGGACAAGCACAGATAACATTCCAAGAGACACTGTTTTTAAGTATACCCTTTGCTTGCTTCATTCATTGTAACATCGCCGGAAGAAGAGATCAGTGTATCTCGAAAGCTCGCACAAATAAAAGCATTTCGTTAGCCACAGAACGGTATCATCTATTTATTTTTTGATTATTGAAGCTCGGCTAACACGGTACAGATACATCTACATGTGTGTGTGTATATATATATATAAAAACCTGCCTAAGACATGCAGATGAGCATACAGCTATATTTGTGTGTATATATATATATATAGATATATATATATATCTATATATATATATATACACACATACAATATATCCTAATATTACAGGCATGTTCGAATGTACGCATATTAGGAATGCCTCCAAGGATCGATCAAAAAAATAAACAGCCAACCAGTGTAGTCAGACACATTCCCACAGCACATGCAGGTTCTACAGCTGGTCTTAAGGTATGGGGCATTGAAAAGGTGTCAGGCAGTAGGGGAGGTGTGACAGGGTGAAGTCAGGGACTGCTAGTTATGCCTGGGAAACATATCTGAGTCCTTCATCCAGCACTCAGAAGGTTAACCCAAGAAGAATAGCTGGGCAATCAGGAAGTGAGCAGACACACCTGACAAAGCATGAGATATAAGGAAGCCATTGCTTGTAGGCAGGTGGCTGTCTCATTCTACAGAGCTATCCTAGACAAGCTGCTATGCAGATGGATTCACAAACACAGTAAGAACTGTTAATATTGTTTTCCTGACTGTTGTGGTGTATGTTAAAGGTTTGGTAACTGGACATAGCCAGCTAGCCTGATAGATAGGGGTTGGATTGTTATTAAGTTCTCCCAATGTGAAGTAGATGTTATTTTGTTTTTGTGTTGCCTTAAAAGGGACAGTGTGCCCACATGTTTAGTTATGCTGTGGAGAAATAAAACCACCCAACATTTGCTTTAACCTTAAACAACACGTGTGGACTATTGTCTGACCTCGGCCACAGGCCGTCCTGCCACAGGAGGCAATCTGTAAGTCGAGCTCTTCACACATGAATCAAGGTGGATTTTAAATTTAAAGAGTGTCACACCTAGAGGCTTGAATGAAGATCTGAGGTTTTTCCTCCTTTATTTAGTGTTCATGAAGAGTTTGTGTGTATATACCAGTGTAGTTGTATTACTAGATTTATTTTGACATTTATTTATAGGTTATTTTTTATCCTCCATTTTCTATGCAATGACCTGTACGCAGCCAGCTTATTTAAGGATGGTAGTTGTGTCTGTCTAGTCATGACCCTGACGAAGCTTCAACAGCGAAATGCAGCGTTGGGCTGACGTCACAGACTATTTCCCCCTGCTTTACCTCAGAGAATCGACGGTGCAGCATGAACAACCCCTGCTGCTCCTGGCGTGGTGTTTCTCTGCTCATCACTGTACCGGATCCCCAAAACTATGCTTTTCCCTTGGATGAGGTGCCTGGGAGGTGGTTCGTATGCAGCCACTGATATTCCCTATGCAACTTTGCTCTTGACAAATCAAAGATATACTGGCACACTGATGAACTGCTTAATATGCCCGTCCATCCACTATATTACCTTATGACCTGAACGAGGCAACCATTATCCTTTTATAATAATAAAGTTATGGTATATTATCCATGATTCTACTGCTGCAATGACTACTCCTCGATACACTGACAGTGTATGGATATGATTCATACCATCTAATATCATTACACACTGCTAGATATCTTTTTATTGCACACAAATGTTACTCAGGATTACTAATTTCCATTATCTACTCAACAATTGAGTTTGGAGACAATCTGTTTTGCCCTGCTTAAACGACCTTATTTGTGGTTTAATTGCCTTGAGGGTTGGTTCCTTAGCAGTTTTTATTGTGTTATTTAGATATCAGTATTCTGTGCACCGTACCTGGGTACAGACATCCCTATTTCATGAGGGGACTCATTGATACCCCTTAGGATGTATGGTTCTCTGTTGGTTTATTCTGATCATGCATCTGCATTTATATTATCACCAACTAGGGTTTTTTAATTCTCTGTTACTCTTTTGTATTTTAGAGTTTTATTGTGTATGTCCTTACCCTCGTTCAATACATTAACACATTATATTTGATATTTTTTCACATTTCTGTGGGTGCCCCCATTTTTTGGAGTTTCTGGGACCCTCTCTGCCTTTCAAAAGTAAAACTGGCCCATTTTCACTGATCTGATGGCAACCGATTCTTCTCCAGACTTTTTATCACTTATCCATTATCCCTTAATGTGACACAGGATGACATAGCAGATCTGGTCCGAATACAAGGCATTAGCCTCTACGGAGGAACTTTCAGCTGTTTGAGATTCGTAAAGGACTAGAGATTGACAAAACTCCAGGAACACACTTCGGAGCAAGATAATGAATAGAGGGCACGGACCTCATCTCTTTTAGGACACTTAGGGCTGGGACCCGCTGCGCCTGGCGGCGCGGGCGGCCGCACGAGCGTTCCCCACCAGCAGGGGAATCTTCCCGAGCCGGTCCCGGTCCCCCCTCGCTGCACAGCTCACTACACGCTGTGACGCGTCAGCCGCCAGGGGATTCAAGAGAATTGTAATCCCAAGCGGCGACGCGTGGTGTGGCTGTGAGCCAATGAGGAGGGGAGGCTTCGGCGAACGGGGAGGAGAGTGTGGAAGGAAAGCAGCGATTTTAAATAAACTCTGCAGCACCAAGGAAATCCCCCCTGCTCCCTCCCATAGACTATCTCCTCTTGGGGGGTCCCCCTTCCGATTCCCCCCCTGCTCCGATCCCCCGGGCTCCGATTCATCCCCCCCCCCACCCACCCCCCGTGTGTATTTGTGAGTGCCTGTCTGTGTGTGTGCCTGTCTGTGTGTCTGTCTGTGAGGAGTTGAGGGGCTGAGGATATGAGGGGTTGAGGATTTGAGGGGCTCAGCGGTTGAGGTGCTGAACGGCTGACGGGCGGTCCCGCCCCCTCACGTCATGGCCGCGCCCCCTAACCCGTTTTGGCCACACACCCCCTGCTCGCAAAAATGGTCCCTTTGGACCGGAAAAAGCCCCAAGTGCCTCTCCACACGCCGCCTGTCTGCAGTGCGGGCGCATGGTCTGAGGCAGCGGGGCCTTAGCCAAAGGCTTTTGGACGTCACCTGCCCTAAAGCCTAAACCAGATTCTTACACTACTTCTGATAAATTGAGTGGAAGTCATCAGTCTAAAATGCACCAGGTAGCAGTCGGTGTAGTAGAAATCAAGAAATATTGTATGTATAACCTTTCCCATGGTCACTTATGACAAATGACCATATTTATGCATGATTCCTGGTTAAATCTTATTGTCCTGGTTTGCGCAAAAAAAAAAAAAACACTGTGAAAGACAAAGGGACATGGTTTACATGCACATTAAAGGCTCGTTGCTCCAGTAATCTTCCATTCATGAAACTCACAGCCAATCCCTAAATGTCGATAAAAAGGACACAAAAGCCAAAGAGCTGCAACATGTTCAAAGAAAAGTGAAACATAGGTCGGCCTAAGGCTACTGCAGAGCCCGACACAGAGCCGCCCCTCAATGGGGCCGGGGCCGCTGCGCGGTGCATTTTTTCAGGAGACTGGAAAATTGAAATGGACCTAGCAACGGAGCGCTTGGCCACGCCCCCGGCGGTTCAGGTAACGAGGGTGAACCAGCTGGGTGACATCATGGCCGCGCTCCCGTTACGCCCCCTCCGTCTTTCCCCCCGCAGACCAGGGAACTCGGCTGCACGCGTAGCAGACGCACGTGCAGCGCAGGCACTGGGGCCGTAGCCTTAGAGAGAAATGAACGATCCAGGACTATACAATCACTGCAGCTTGCACTCGCTCTAGGCTCCTTAATCACAGGCACTTCTACAGCAAATATTGCAGAGATCATTAGAGCCCCATCATAGGACAACCGTTCTAATTCCATGGAACAGAAACCTAAGACGACGTATTAATATCTGTTTGGTTTGTTTTAAAGAAATTCCTCGCACATTCCTACGAATTACTCATTTGTCATACAGGAGGTTTTTTTGGTTCGATTAACAAAAACACAGCTTGTAAAAAAAAAAAAAAAGACTACATATTCATTGTGCTGTGATTAGCTACTCAAAACAGATGGCTTCTTACTGCTGTAACATCAACATTAGGGTGTGTACGTACAGATGCAGCAACGAGTATTAGAACTCTGCCTGGGTAGATTCTGGTGCAGTCTCACAGTAAATGCCTCAACATTGCCTCAACATTTCTGTGAGATTCTTAATGGCCCATAGGTTTAACACAGCAGGCAGTCCCTGCAAACTGAATGGGACTTCAGGGACCCCCTGCTGTGTTAATCCGATGGGCCATTAAGAATTTTACAGAAATGTTGAGGCAACGTTGAGGCATTTACTGTGAGACTGCCCCAGAATCTCCCAGGAATTTCTCAGGTAAGTGTTCTAATACTGGTAGCTGCATCAGTATCATGGAAAATGGAAGTACAGTATGCTTGGATACACTGCAACGTGTGAATGGCTGTCTCATGTAAAGAACTTGTGATGCAAGTATCTCACATCTGGAAAAGATCGTTAGCAAAAGTTTTTCTTTGTGTTTCAAAGAAAAGGGAAAACATTTTGGATGCAGAATGTGATGCATTTTATTACAATATGTGCTTTAGATAAGTCTTCCTTACTTACAAGCAGATACATATTAATACAACACAAGAAAATGTTTGTGTGTGTGGCTGTTTTGATCTGAATTTACTGTGATCCATAGTCCCCTATTCCCTACCTATTTTACATTGTGCACCCCGGTAGAAAATATTTGTTCCGCGAACCCCTAATTAATACATTTTACTGCCCACTCATTTAACTATTGCTAACAAAACTGTGTGACCGATCCCAGGCAGTATAGTGTGCCGAGCTTAGTAAGGCTGCGAACCCGCTGCGGCCGGCGGGGTGCGCGGCCGCGAACCACCAGACCCTTGCCCGAGTGGTCCCTGCCCCCGCTGCCTCCTTTCGACAGGGCTGACTACGTACTGTGACGCGTCAGCCAGCCGATGCTGCAAGAATCTTGTGAATTTCGGCGTTGACGCGTCACGTTGTACGCGAGTCAGCCAATGGGGAGGAGGGGAGGGAAGGAGCTAGGTGGGAGGCGCCTTGGGCGGGGAGCAGGGAAGGAGCTGCGTGTTATTAAAGTGAGTGTGTGAGTGTGTGAGTGTGTATGTGTGTATGTGTGTGTGTGTGTATTTGTGTGTGTGTGTGTGTGTGTGTGTGTATATGTGTATATGTATGTGTGTGGGGGGGTGGACGGCACCACGATCAGAGCCCGCCCCCCTCCCTCCCACTCCGGCTCCCTACAGACCGCATATCGCGGTCTGTGTCTGTCAGCGCCCCGCCTGTCTGCAGTGCGGGCGCGCTGACTGAGGGAGCGGGGCCTTAGCCTAAGGCCCCAAACTGCACCTCAGTGTGTGCAGACAGCATGGGTGGTATAGCGGTCAATCACTGTGGAAGCTTCCTAGTCATGCTTTGCTGCTGGGGATGCAAAGCATTGTGGGGAGCAACTTTGGAAGCTCCTGTTGAAATTGACACCTTTACCACCCAGGCAAAATGTGCAGTTCGGGGCCTTTCCAAATGCACGGTCCCTACATGGGCTCAGGAACCCACTATACAGCTTAAGATCAGCCATTCCATCCCACCCCAAAAAAAAAAAAAAAAAAACAATCCTCTGAGACACCTCAAAAACTCTTAAGGTTTCCATAACCCCCTGTTGGGAATCACTGCCTTATTCAATATGATGTGAAGAGTTCAGATCCTATCACTGGAATGGAGCATATCCTTTCCAGCAATGGGAAGACATCTGCACAGCCCCACAGTGATCTTTAAATGAAACCCAATATTTGAATAAAAACAAAAAACAACACACAAACTGCTAACAGGGCTAATCGCTTTCATGTGCTGGGAAGGTGGAGAATACGTCAGCAATTTATTATAAATGTTCCCTTTCTTTCACACCATGTTTTGGCATAGATTCCCAACTGCAAGTGTTATAATGTCTATGTGAATTGTTTGGCATTTCTCATTTGGCAGAGTATGTCTTAAACATTTAGACCACATCATAGCACATCTGCCCAAGCCCGCAGCTGGCGTTCCCAAGCAACACCTGCTCTCCGTTAAATGGCAATATACAGCAGACACGGATTATTGGACCTATGGTCCTTCACACTATCCCAGTAAAGGAACTCTGCTTAAAAGGTGTGCTTAATGACAGATTATTTGCACTCTTTATATGCCTAGACCATTTCCTGCAAATAAAGATTTGTTGTAAGCAGTTGTGTGTAAGTATCCCCAAGGTCCCATAGTAATAATGCGCGGATTAATGAGTAACCTGAACCAAGTATACCCATTTTCTCTTGACTTCTAAATAATCTAAGACTGTCATCATCAATCCCACTGCTATTTCTATGTAATCTTATGTCCTTATTTTTTATTTTTAGGATTAGGAGTTATAGGATTTCATTAATCCAGTTGGACGGAAAGGGCCACATTAACAATGAATGTGCTTAGATACTAGTTGTGATAGTGTAGAAGATAAATTATGTTAAAAAATATGTATTTTAGGATTACTTGATGAAGAATAACATTTGCAATCGTGCATTTCCTTTTTATTTTATCCCTGTGTTTAAGCATGCAATAAATGTGTCACGTCCAAAGAGGTTTTACAGGCTTTTATTCATTAGTTTCAAAAATGATTAAAGTGCATTTAACAGCTTTCCAATATTAAGCAGAACAGCTGTTATTCAAAACAACATAAGGGCAAATAAAAGGGAGCATGTACAGTAATGTATTCCAATAGGAAAGACTATTTTCTATTTAGAAAGTGGTTAGTTCTCTGGGGCTGGGAGCCTACAGGTAGTAAGTAGCTCATCAGGTATTTCAAAGATATTTTTCATTGATCGTGGTACAGTAGGGACACTGTACTATGTTCTTGTTAAAACAAACACATACAATTTGCAAAGTTCTGTTATATACTGTGCTGAAAAGCTGCGTAATACGGCAGACATATGCCCGATAGGGGTCCATGTTAAAATGGATTTGAAACAAAAGGCAACACTGTGTGCTCATTTGCATGTCTTTTCCCAGAATATCTTGCTGTGGTGGAAGCACTGTATGCTAGGAGATAATGGTGAAAAGAAGGGTTGCAGACCTGTCTGAGACATGTGAATGTGCTCACAACGGATTTTTCATTTGTGTTATAGTGGAACATACTGTATACATTAAACAAGTTTGGCTGTTGTAGTGGGATAGAGGACAGTATGGGCTGGCAGAATGTCAAAACAAGAAACCAGCCCTGGTAAAGATGTGTTGTTCAACACTTAAGGAAGAGAGCCCTTAATTTATAAGTTATGTTGTGATGGTGGTCACAAGTTTATAGTATTACCCTATAGAATATTTGTTTTTCAGCAGGGGGAGGATAACCTCCAAGAAACTAACAGTTCATTTATTTAATACAAATAAGTGAATTGCTCATATGTACATCTTTTGCCAATTAACAGTAAGAAGTTAGTGAATGGCACAGGTTTACTGCACGAGCAGTAAAACAACATATGGACTTCTCTGTATTGCTAACCTGGCTCCATGTCATCATGATACTTTGATCAAGTCCAAGCTGTTTCAAGAGCATTCATAATAAGTATCAGTCATGTATCCATATGGATAATGGTGCCTTTAAAAACCTGATCTAGTCTCTAGTGTCATGATAACATTGAGCCAAGTTGGCCTACTGACATGTCAATTGCTGCCACTATCCAAAATCTTCTCACAGCACCCGATTTTGGATGTAAATGCATTACTAGTACCAACAGTAGCAGCCAGAACATAGATACTCTAAACTTTATTTTGCAATCCCAAGTGTGTAATAAAACATCTTAATGAAAAAAAACAGTTGCACAGTGAGCTACTTACCACTGCTAGCGCTCCCTTCTCTTCCATCTCTTCGATTTCGGGCGCTGCCATCTCTGCCGGACTTTATACGCTTCAAGAGCAACATTTAAAAATGATAATATGGTTAGACTACAATATGTGTACATAGGCGCTTCATTAAAGTGATCATACGATATTAACTAATTTCAGAGTTTGCAAACTTCTTTCTTCACACAAATATACTTGGCATACTTTTCTGTCTCTATATTTCTCCCAGCACATCACTAAGGGGCCTATGCAGAGAGCAGCGCTATTTCGAAATTCGCCATTTTTTGGAGAAAATCGCGCAGAAAACAGCCGAAAATGGCGAGTTACGAAAAACGCGCCAATTTTTCTTTTCTATTTCTAAAACTCGCCTCGCGGCTGGCGAGAACCTCCATCTCGCCAGTTTTAAAAATATCCTAATGCAGAGAGGCGCGAACGGCATCTAGCGGCTGTTCGCGCCAATAAAATGGCGCGATTGTCTCCTTTTTGCCTCGCCAGAAAAAATTGGCAAGAAGCTGCCGCTCGCGGCCATTGCAAAGGGAAAAAAAAGGCGCGATTTTTTTTTACACATTTCTGAAGCGCGCATCTCGCCAATTTAAACTCGCCACACGCATTCATGTTAAACATAGCAGAATTCGCACATTTCTGCATATGGAGAATAAAACGCTCCAAAAAAGCTACTTTTTATTAAATTCGCCAATTTTAAAATTCGCTGCTCTCTGCATAGGCCCCTTAGACTGTTGTATGTGCATACTTATAATTAATGGATACATGGTTGAACTTTACACAAAATCTAGTAAATCAAGCAGCAAAAAACCCTGAGCTATTCAGTAGAAACCTTTACAAGCCCCCCTGGACGTCCCTCTCCCTACTTTTCATAGAAGACTATTTTCTACACGATAGATACATCTCACAAATCGTTGGCTCAATTTCCTGAGGAACAGTTGACATTTGTATTGGAATATCAAACTCAACCTGTAATGTCTCAATTTTCTGTTGAAAGCATCTGGCCCAGTTTTTATATGAAAAGGGTTGGTAGAAATATGAGGTATTTAAAACGGATATACTTGGCTTAGATGAGCACCCTGGAGTCATGTTTAACATTTCCATGATGGTTTATATGCAGTTACAGTCTGAAAACAAAATCAGTTTAAATGAATTATAAAAGAAAAGAAGTCAGCAATTGTTACTGGGGAGATGAAAAGTAATACAAGATTGGCATGAAAATACAGACTAATGTAAAGGCAAAAAAAAAGCTCGTCTCAGGAGAGAGGAGTGCTGGGGCGGAGGAAGTATAAGATGTGTTTAACACGAAAACTAGCAGGGAAGGAAGGGTATGTACAAGGTGGAAACTCAGAGCTACTCTCACCCACAATAACCTTTTGTTTTTAATAGTACCAGCATTTAAACATACATACAGTATGAAAGGATACGGGGAAGAAAAAGGACAAAGGTTTAATCTGAAGACAATGAGATGGGGTTCTTTTCCTTCAGGACAGATCAGGGGTGCGCAAACTGGGGGGACGCAAGATTGTCCGGGGGATGCCCCGCACTCTTCCCCAAAGCATTTCAATTAAATTCCGGAGGAGTGCGCAAGGCCTCTGTATATCCCTCTTACATCGCCGATGCCAGAGAGCAGGAAAGGGGGGAGAACAAACAGAAAAGTTTGCGCACCCTGACATAGATTATGCAGTATTTGGGCATTTCAGATTTCTTTTTCAAATTTCTTAAAATGTTGAATATATTATGAAATTAGAATATTTACATTGGACACAAGGTGACAGTGGGTAAAAAGTGACAAGTACCACAGACAAGAAGGATGAGCAAATGCACGAAATCATTGTCTGCACTGTATGACATGTAATAGTGAGATAGATAGATATAAACATACACACAACAAGTTAAGAACGCCAGTCACTGTAACATGGAACCAACTGTATTTTCTCTTCATGCTCACCTCCAGGTATGAACCTAAGTTTGCCTCATCTAAATCACCCGAGAACCACTCTAATAAAAAAAATTAACCCCCCTTCCTGAATAGTTTTTTTGTTTAATCTGGTATGTTAGGGGTTGGGGTGTTAGTGTGGTGTTATCTTAAATTGTCTGCCAATTGTCCAGTCTGTAATGTAATTAGGCCACTTTATTGGGGGAGTCATGTGACTGTTTAGAAGTACAACTCTGCAGATAGCATGGGGAAAGCACAGCTTATCTGTTTATTGGTCTAGAGCCCAGCACTGCCTTGATCATGAACCTCATTATTACTGAGATGGATGGGACACAATAGGAAGCATGTGAATTTCCTGATGTGTTCACGCAGTTGCCGAATCCTCCTCGATGGACCTCCACCTTGCAGCGAATGGCAAAGCAGCTCTCTGACCCTGCTCTACTGTCCATCAAGTTCCTATTATGAATAGCAATGTGTTCCTGTAGTCAGTAATGTGTCTGTCTTCCCTTTATGTCTGGGCCTATCTAGTTAGTGTTAAAAGTGGCTTGCCAGTGCTATTACCGGTCTCTCTCGGACTATATATAAATATATATATATATATATATATATATATATATATATCTCATGTTAAGCGCAGGTCACACGATAAATTAACTAGCTGCAGCCTTCTCCTCTCCTGCAGGTACGAACCTAATTTTCGCTTAATTGAATCACCTGAGAAACCTTCTGATAAAAAAAATAAAATAAAAAAAAATCAACCCCTTTCCTGAATTGCTTTATGTTTAATCTGGTATTGTAGGGGTGCTAGTCTGATGTTATCTGATATCGTCTGCCAATTATCCAGTCTGTAATGCAATTAGACAGTTTTATTGGGGGAGGGTCATGTGACTGCTTAGGAGTATGTATGCAGATAGCATGGGGAAAGCACAGCAAAGCGTTGGTATAGCACTTCAAGTGGACCCGTTTCAAAGAGAACATTTATAAAGGGACTGAAAGAGTTATGTAGGAGTTAATCCTGTGAGGATATTACTGAACAGCTTTCAGTGAGCTCACTACTCTACACAAATGTCCTACATGCTATTTACCAATGCTAGGTAAAATCCATCTCTGAATGCTGTTTTCTGCCTACCCCTAATCAAATTAAGTGTTGCCACCTAGGCAGGGAACACCCTGTGTAGAAAACCATTTGTTTGAATGTGCCTCAGATGTGCTAATTAAGCAGACAGAACTACATTGTCAGGTGACTTTTTAGGCCTATATAAACCCAGTCAGAACAGCTAGTCTGCTTGCAGCCCATATCCAAGTAGCCCATTATAAGTGGCATGACTATTGAACAACTGAAGTTTAAAAGGAAGTTCAAAAGAAGTGAGAAAGAAGTGGACACCCCATCTGGCCCTGATTCCTGCATTTGAACTACGCTGGAAAGGAGGATATCATCAATACCAGACTGCATCATTACTGCTGTGATGCCGCCTATACCATTTATATTTGCTGTGACTTCACTTCTTCTCAAATTATGCACTTATTTTTACCAGCCTCAGTATGTCTCAAACTCTATTCATATATCTCCATCTCTCCTTTCTTCACCACTTCTCAGTTCACATGAACTCCTTTCTTACCTGCGTCCTCTGACACCACACAGCTATATCCCCTGCACTAGAAAACACCCCTACAAATCATCCTCACACATCCTCTTTCTATCCATGCTTCTCCTCCTTGCTTCTGGGGATATCTCTCCCAATCCTGGTCCCTGTCTTATTTCAACTTGCTCTCGTCCTCGCCTCCCACATGCAACTTCTACTCCTTCTGGTGTCAACCCCTCTAACCTCATACCCATCCCCTGCCACCCTCCCTCCTCTCTCCCTTTCTCCTGTGCACTTTGGAATGCTCGCTCCCTCTCTAACAAGTTCCTCTCTGTGCATGACTTCTTTCTCTCTCACTCCCTGCTTCTCTTTGCTATAACCGAGACCTGGCTCACTCAGTCTGACTCTGCTCTGGAAGCTGCCCTCTCCTATGGTGGCCTTTCCTTCTCTCACACTCCGCGCCCTGATGGCAGGGGTGGAGGCGTGGGGCTCCTGCTCTCCTCTGTCTGCCGTTACCGAACCCTTCCTATTCCCCCCTCTCTTGCTTTTCCCTCCTTTGAGGCTCACACTGTCCAGATCTTCTCTCCTCTCCCTGTTCATGTGGCGGTCATCTATCGCCCACCTACCTCTACTCATCCCCCTTCTGCCTTTCTCTCTCACTTTGAATCCTGGCTCTCTTTCTTTCTCTCCTCAGACTCCCCTGTTCTTCTCCTTGGGGACTTCAATTGCCACATTGATGACCCCTCTCTCTCTTGGGCTTCCCGCTTTCTTTCTCTTACCTCTTCTTTTGGCCTTCAACAGTGGACTGCAGCCAGCACCCACAAGGATGGCCACTACTTAGACCTGGTTTTCACTAAAAACTTCTCTCTCTCTGATTTCTCCATTTCCCCTTTTCCTCTCTCTGACCATCATCTCATCTCATTCTCTTTATCTCGCTTCTCCCCTTCTCCACCTCCATCTACACCCCGGTTCTGCAGAAACCTGCGCTCTATTCACTTACCTGACTTTGAGTCCACTTTACACTCCTCCCTCTCCTCTCTCAGCTCTGCTACAGACCCTGACAACCTGGTCAGAAAGTACAACTCTGTCTTGTCCTCGTCTCTTGATCTACATGCCCCGCTTTCTCTCTGCCGCCCTCGCCCTTCTAACCCTAGACCCTGGCTAAATTCCCACACGCGCATGCTGCGTTCCTCCACTCGTTCCTCTGAACGCCTATGGAGGAAGTCTCACACTCTCGCAGACTTCCTTCACTACAAATTTATGCTATCCTGTTTCAACTCTGCCCTCTCGCAAGCTAAACAAGCCTACTTTTCTGCACTAATCAACATGCACAAGTCTAACCCACGCCGACTGTTCTCTGTCTTTGATACTCTACTCAAACCACCCTCAGCTGCCTCTCCTTCCTCCATCTCCGCTCAGGACTTTGCTGACTATTTTAAGGAAAAGGTGGAATCTATACGGCAGAACATCCCCTCTGTTTCTTCCCCCCATCCTACACCTCTTCCTAACTCTCCTCCTGCCTTCCTTGAGTCTTTTTCCACTGTCTCAGAGGAGGATGTGTCGCTGTTGATCTCCTCTTCTCCCTCTACCACTTGCCCTCTTGACCCCATTCCCTCCCATCTCCTAAAACCTCTAGCTCCTACTATAATCCCTACGCTTACACACATTTTTAACTCCTCCCTCTGCTCTGGAACCTTTCCATCCTCCTTCAAACATGCAACAGTCATACCATTACTCAAAAACAGCAAGCTTGACCCTACCTGTCTTTCTAACTATCGACCTGTCTCCCTCCTGCCTTTTGCCTCTAAACTACTTGAACGTCTTGTATTCTCTCGCTTGCTCCATTTTCTCAACACCTATTCTCTCCTAGACCCTCTACAATCTGGCTTCCGCACTGCTCACTCCACGGAAACAGCCCTCACTAAAATAACTGACGACCTCCATGCTGCCAAAGACAGAGGTCATTACACTCTGCTCATATTACTCGACCTCTCTGCAGCATTTGACACCGTGGACCACCCTCTTCTCCTCCACATTCTCCATACTCTAGGTATTCGGAACAAAGCTCTATCCTGGATCTCATCCTACCTCTCCCATCGTACTTTTAGTGTCTCTTCTGCTAACACCTCCTCCTCCTCTATTGATCTCTCTGTGGGGGTACCCCAGGGCTCTGTCCTGGGACCTCTTCTCTTTTCTCTGTACACACTCTCTCTAGGTGACCTAATAACATCTTTTGGGTTTAATTATCACCTCTATGCCGACGACACACAAATATACTTTTCAACACCCGACCTTACACCTGCTGTACAAACCAAAGTTTCTGAATGTCTCTCTGCTATATCATCCTGGATGGCCCTCCGACGCCTTAAACTCAACATGGCTAAAACAGAGCTCCTCATACTTCCTCCCAAACCTGGCCCTACTACCTCCTTCCACATTACTGTTGGAACTACAATCATTCACCCAGTAGCCCAAGCACGCTGCCTAGGGGTCACACTCGACTCCTCTCTCACATTCGCCCCTCACATTCAAAACATTTCTAAAACTTGTCGCTTTTTCCTCCGCAATATAACTAAGATACGCCCTTTCCTCTGTTGTTCGACTGCTAAAACTCTGACTCAGGCCCTCATTCTCTCCCGTCTTGATTACTGTAACCTCCTGCTGTCTGGCCTTCCTGCCTCTCACCTGTCTCCCCTACAATCTATCCTAAATGCTGCTGCCAGAATCACTCTACTCTTTCCTAGATCTGTCTCAGCATCTCCCCTCATGAAATCCCTCTCCTGGCTTCCGATCAAATCCCGCATCTCACACTCCATTCTTCTCCTCACTTTTAAAGCTTTACACTCTTCTGCCCCTCCTTACATCTCAGCCCTAATTTCTCGCTATGCACCATCCCGACTCTTGCGTTCTGCTCAAGGATGTCTACTTTCTACCCCCTTTGTATCTAAAGCCCTCTCCCGCCTTAAACCTTTTTCACTGACTGCCCCACACCTCTGGAATGCCCTTCCCCTCAGTACCCGACTAGCACCCTCTCTATCCACCTTTAAGACCCACCTTAAGACACACTTGCTTAAAGAAGCATATGAATAGCACTGTGGATATTCTGAACACAGGATACATAAAGATTGGCCCCCTGCAGACGCACTTACCAGAACTCCCTCCTACTGTCTCTGTACGTTCTCCCTACCTACCAATTAGACTGTAAGCTCCTCGGGGCAGGGACTCCTCTTCCGAAATGTTACTTTTATGTCTAAAGCACTTATTCCCATGATCTGTTATTTATATTATCTGTTATTTATTTGATTACCACATGTATTACTACTGTGAAGCGCTATGTACACTAATGGCGCTATATAAATAAAGACATACAATACAATACAATACATTTGTAGGTCTGCGTCATTTAACCCCTCTCCTTCCCATCCCTTTATCTACTGGATTCTCCCGCAAAACTTCTCATTCACTCACACGCATCACATCTTCCTTCCATGACTACCCTATCCACCAATTCCCTCTGCAACCCCTTTCAACACACCCTGGCATTGCCTAATGCAGCAAAGCGCTGGCAGCCGCCAAAAGGCACACACCACATGCTGTTTTCTGCACTGCACAGGCCAGCTGGATAGACTGCAGCCTGATTAAGTAATAACTTAAGCCATCTCTCAGGTTTGGACTACCATTACTCCGCTCTCACCCGCACCTCATCTCTAGCTCCACACTATTACCCATAAACACTGTTGCCTAATTTTCTATTCTCTATTGTCATCACCCTCATACTGCAGCCATCATCTGACACTGACACTGACACTGACACTGACACACACAAAAGCCTCCTTCTTAACACGCATTGGCTAATCATTCCAACCTCATCCCCAGTACACCTCCCCTTTCCCTTTGCCCAATGGAACGCATAATCTGTCTGGAACACACTGCAATGCATGACTTCTTCATTTCCAACTCGCTCAACCTTTTAGCCATTACTGAAACTTGGCTCACCCCCTCAGACACCACCTCTCCTGCTGCACTCTCCAATGGTGGTCTCTCCCTCAGCCACACTCCCAGGCCCCTCAGCCACACTCCTAGGCCAAGGAATAGACAGGGCGGAGGAGTTGGTATACTGCACATTTCATACCCCATTTCCCTCCCTCTCATCCGTATCGCTGCCATCTATCGCCCCCCATGGGACCACACCCCTATTTCTTGATAACTGCCTGGCTCCCTCACTTCTGGTATCTACGGTCATACTGGGAGACTAACAGATCTATTGATAATCACACTACCATTTCAGCTGCCCATTTTAAATCTCTCTCAACAGTCTCACCCATTGACTGCAAAGGCTACTCCTTTCACCTGTTTTTCTCCCGCTTCTGCTCTGTCTAACTCGCCATTCCCTCTCTCTGATCACCTCCTAACCTTTACCCTCACTTCACCCTATGCACCTGCCACAATACCTACTTCCACACGCACATACAGAAAACTTATATGCCCTAGACTGCCTTCAATTTTCAACAGCTCTACAACCTCTCCTCTCCCCCATCTCTGACCTTTCCTTCCACAACATAGCAACCTCTCTATACAACAGCATACTCTCATCAGGCTTAAACAAAACTGCTCCCCGCCACCATGTTGCCCCAGACAATCCAAGCCACAACCATGGAACATTCCCTTCACCTGCTTCCTCTAAAAGAACTCACATATGGCAGAACATTACTGTAGGAAATTCCACTCTAAAGCAAACTTCCTCCACTATAAATGTATGATCTCATCCTATATCACTGCCCCCTCCCTTGCCAAGCAAACCTACTTTTTTCACTCATGCAAATGTCCTCCAACCCTCAATGCCTATTATCCACCTTTAACTCCCTTCACTGCCCAACTATACCTACACCCCCCTCTACACTCAGTGCCCGTGACCTTACCACCTACTTCACAGACAAGATTAAGTCAGACAGAACATCTCTTCATGTCAAGCTTCAGACACAACCCTAAACTCCCTTCGCAGACATAAATCCACTCTCAGCTCATGTTCCCCTGGATAAGGATGAGGTCCCTGCGCTCTTCATCTCGTCCTACAACCTTGCCCCCTTTATCTTATTCCGTCACAGTTGCTCTGCACCCTTTCTGGCACACTAAGTCCAACCCTAACTCATCTTTTTAACCCCCTCGCTCACCTCTGGCACATTCCCATCTTCCTTCAAATATGCACTCATCATACCTATTCTAAAGAAACCATCTCTTGACTCAGCCCCCCTCTAACTACTGCTCCATCTCTCTTCTCCGCTTTGCGTACAAGTCGCTCAAGTAGCTTGGAGGCAACTGCCTGACTCACTTTCTCTCCACCAACACCCTGCTTAGCTTTTTTGCAATCTGGTTCCCATCTTCTACACTTCACTGATATAGCACTAATAAAAAGTGTCCAATTACCTACTCAAGCTAAATCCAAGGGTCACTTCTCACTACTAATTCTCCTGGATTGCTCTGCTCCTTTCGACACTATTGATAACCCCCTCCTACTGAACATTCTCCCCTCTATTGGCCTCTGTTACGCAGTCTTCTCCTGGCTCACGTCCTACCTTTCCAACAGCTCCTGCATTGTCTTCTATTCATTCCCGCTCTCTGTTGGATTCCCACAAGGCTCTGTTTGGTCCTCTGCTCTTCTCACGCTACACCTCATCTCTTGATGAACAAATACTATCATTTGGCTTTCCGTATCAACTATATGCCGAGGACACCCAAATTCATCTCTCCTCTCTGGACCTTTCCCCCTTTCTCCTGCCCCGTATCTCCAATTGTCTCTCTGCAATCAGCTCCTGGATGTCTCACCATTACCTGAAGCTTAACATGTCAAAAACAGAACTAATATTCTTTCCCCCTTCCACTGTCACACCCACACTCTCCCTCACTGTCAAACACCTGAAGTCCGCTGTCTAGGGGTCATCTTTTACTCTGATCTCTCCTTCATTCCTCACATTCAGTCCATCATGGAGTCCTGCCATCTCCACCTTTGAGATATCGTCAAGATACAGTACACTCTTTCCTCACCCATGATACAACTAAAATTCTAATCCACTCACACCGTGTCCCGCCTCGACTACTGGAACCTTCTCTTAGTTGGGATTCCCCTTGTCCACCTATCCCAACTCCAATCCATGAAAAATGCTGCTGCCAGACTCATCTGCTGCTCCACTATACATATCCCTATACTGGCCTCCCATATCCTTGATAATTAAATTGAAATAAACTTTAGTAATGACTTACAAAGGTCTCAACGACACTGCCCCCCTTACATCTCAGCCCTCATCTTCAAATACATACCTAAATGCACCCTAAATTCTGCCCACGACATCCGCCTTCCCTCCTACCTTATTACCTCCCCTCACTCCCACCTGCAAGACTTCTCCTGTGCTGCCCCTTCACTCTGGAATTTCCTACCACATACCACAGCTTTCAGATATTTAAAAACTCGGAGAACTCACCTTTTAAAGGAAGCCTATCTGGTATACCTCAAACATCCTACTCCCCTAACCCCATTGGAACCAGCTGTGAGGTTGGTCCTAATCTCCACCCTACATAACATCCTCCCCCCCGCAAACCTTAATGGAATCAGCTGTCGGTCTGGGCCAAGCCGAGATGCACTCAATCCTACAATAAGCAGCCACTTTACCTTCTTGTTTAAACATTGTCCCTCATTCCCTCTAGATTGTAAGCCCTCACGATGAGAGCCCTCATTACCTCTTTGTATGTTTGTGCATGTTCATCCTGACTTATACAGTATACAACCGATGTTTGCAATATACATTACTCTGTACCTCATTGTGCCGCGCTGCGGAGTATATGTTGGTGCTTTACAAATAAACAATAATAATAAATAATCAGATTTGGGGAATGTCTGGAACGCACAGGCACTCATAGGTTCTTGGTCTTCTACCACTTTTAATGTAAATATTAGCAGTGTTCAAAATCACTTTGTTCATCATCATTAGATGTGTTCAAGTGTTGATTCCAATCTGATTTGTTTTCTTCTCCTGATGTACAATTTTTTCCCCATTTTTTATTATCCTATATATTGTTCTGCGTATACATTTTTGTGCAATGCCCTGGATAAATAACACAGGCATTGAGTGATGACATGTCTAAATGCAAAATTATCAGCTTGACCATGACTTAATACCCTTGCTACCGAGAAGGCTGAAAATGCCCCAAAGTTCAAAACCCCACTTCAAGACCAGTCATGACTACATGTACATTCAGTCCGGGGTACTTTGACCTCTTCAGTACAGTAATTCACTGTGTCTATATCCTAGCATGTACAGAGCAGTGTACACTTGGAGCCCTAAATAAAATATAAAAGAGCAGTCTTTTCTGTAATGCATTTTATTACTCATATGGGATGTGTTGGAGTGCATTTTTGCATGACAGCTCTGCATGAGAGCCATGAAGAAGCACTTAGAAAAGGTATGTCGAGATAGGAATACACAGTCTTTTATAATCGGATCCTTATGCCGTTGAGGATCTTTGGAGCCAATGTTTTGGAAAATGTGTGTTTCTTAAACAGTTGATAAATTGGAAAAATATTGAAATGAAATTCTTCAAAAGGGGAAAAGCAGGACATGGGCCCTGATTCTATAAACGTGCAAGACCGCCGATACAGTGCGATCGCACGCAAAGCCCTATTGACTTCAATGCGTGCGATAACAACGGGTTGGCACTCTCACGCCATGGAAAAAGTGCCCTAGAGGAAGAATGCAAAGTAACATTTAGGTGCACAGTGTAATTATACAGCTAAACCCCGTTATAACGCGCCTCGTTATACCGCGATTCGGTTATAACGCGGTTTTCCCGTGGCTCCCGTTTTTAAAAAAAAAAAAAAAAAAAAAAAATTAAATTTTTTTTTTTTACATTTTTTTTTTGCACACTGCACACACTGCACACACTGCACACACTGCACACACTCACTGCACACACACTGCTCATTGCTCACACTGCCACACTGCACACACACTGCACACTGCACATTGCTCACACTGACACACTGCACACACACTGCACACACACTGCACACACACTGCTCATTGCTCACACTGCACACACTGACACACTGCACACACACTGCTCATTGCTCACACTGCACACACTGACACACTGCACACACACTACACACACACTGCACATTGCTCACACTGACACACTGCACACACTGCACTGCACACACACTGCACACTGCACGCACACTGCACACTGCACACACACTGCACACTGCTCATTGCTCACACTGCACACACTGACACACTGCTCATTGCTGACACTGCACACACACTGCTCATTGCTCACACTGCACACACTGACACACTGCACACACACTGCACACACACTGCTCATTGGACACACTGCACACACACTGCTCATTGGACACACTGCACACACACTGCACACTGCACACACACTGCTCATTGCTCACACTGCACACACTGACACACTGCACACACACTGCACACAATTATTATATAGAAATAAACAGACAACTGCACTTTAACAGATGTACAGTATTTTGCCTGTACAACGTCTTGTGACTTTTGTTTCACAAAGTTAAGGGGGTGGGAAGTCATTGTGCTGTGGGGGTTGGGGGGGTGGCGGGGCCCTGCGCTGCGGCTACGGCGGGCCCTGTACTGCGGCGGGGGGGGGTTAGCGGTCTGTGTGTGTGAGTGCGTGAGTGCCTGCATGTGTGTGCGCGCGTGTGTGTGTATGAGTGCGTGAGTGCCTGTGTGTGTGTGTGTGTGTGTGTGTGTGTGTGTGTGTGTGTATGTGTATGTGTGTATGTATGAGTGCTCCAGCCCGAGTCCGTGGAGGGAGGGGGGGGGAGAGTAGCGGGTCCCTCCTGCAGCCAGTGGAGGGAGTGGGGGGAGAGTAGCAGCTCCCTCCTGCAGTCCGGGGAGGGGGGGGAGAGTAGCAGCTCCCTCCTGCAGCCCGTGTAGGGAGGGGGGGGGGAGAGTAGCAGCTCCCTCCTGCAGTCCGTGGAGGGAGGGGGGGGGAGAGTAGCGGGTCCCTCCGCTCAAGCCACGCCCCCCCTCCCTGTCAAACCTCCCACCTCCCGCTCTTACACTTACTTACACACACACTCAGACACTTACACACACTCACACACTCACAGACACTCACAGACACTCACTCACGCACACTCACGCACACTCACACACACTCACACACACTCACACACACTCACACTCACACACACTCACACACACTCACACACACTCACACACACTCACTCACACACACTCACTCACACAGACACACTCACACAGACACACTCACACAGACACACTCACACACACTCACACACACTCACACACACTCACACACACTCACACACACTCACACACACTCACACACACTCACACACACTCACACACACTCACACACACTCACACACACTCACACACACTCACAGACACTCACAGACACTCACAGACACTCACAGACACTTACAGACACTTACAGACACTCACACACACTCACACACACTCAGACACTCACACACACTCACACACACTTACAGACACTCACACACACTCACACACACTCACACACACTCACACACACACTCAGACACTTACACACACTCACAGACACTTACACACACTCACAGACACTTACACACACTCACAGACACTTACACACACTCACACACACCCATATACACACACCCATATACACACACACACTTTCTCTCCCATATATACATACACACACACACTCTCTCACTCTACACAGACGGGGGGTGGGGTCGGAGCAGAGGAAAGGCCGCGACCAGCACCACCACCCGCTCCCCCCCCCTCCTCCCGCGCAGGCAGCGGGAGCACCGGGGACAGCGGTGGGGAGAAGAAACCCCCCGCTACCACCTCCATGCAGGCAGCGGGATCTGAGGTAAGCGGCGACCTGAGGGACATCCCCGCTCCCATCTCCTGCCCCGCGGCCTGTCCCGCGGTGACAGGGGGAAGCGGGGACAGGAGGGACATCCCCGCTCCCATCTCCTGCCCCGCGGCCTGTCCCTCGGTGACAGGGGGAAGCGGGGACAGGAGGGACATCCCCGCTCCCATCTCCTGCCCCGCGGCCTGTCCCGCGGTGACAGGGGGAAGCGGGGACAGGAGGGACATCCCCGCTCCCATCTCCTGCCCCGCGGCCTGTCCCGCGGTGACAGGGGGAAGCGGGGACAGGAGGGACATCCCCGCTCCCATCTCCTGCCCCGCGGCCTGTCCCGCGGTGACAGGGGGAAGCGGGGACAGGAGGGACATCCCCGCTCCCATCTCCTGCCCCGCGGGCTGTCCCGCGGTGACAGGGGGAAGCGGGGAGCGGAGGGACATGCCCGCTCCCATCTCCTGTCCCGCGGGATGAATATGCGCTAAAGCGCGGCGGCCATTTTTTTCCCGCGACCCCGTTAGTAACGCGGTGGTCTCGGGGTGGACCCCGAGACCCGCGTTATAACGGGGTTTAGCTGTATATCTAGCATGACTGCACTCGAGTTTTAAATGAATGCATATGTACACAAGTAACTTCAGTTTAAAGCAATTGTTTTACTTCCTTTCTACCAATCATACATGGGGACCGAGTTGTGGTTATGAAAAGTCCATCTTGTTTGTGAGATCAGTGATAAAAAAGGTTGGTGCTTTTTCTGTAAGACCAAATGCAAAGACACAGCAAGCTTTAGTGATGAAAAAATAACTACCTGCTCCCTTATCTCTTTCATTTTTTCTGCCTTCTTAAGTTTAGTTGCATATTCTTGAACTTCCTTTAACCCAATATCAGTGCAGAGTCGCACCAGAAACCGTAGACCTAGAAACAAAGAATTGATTATAGCATACATTGGCCCAGATGTAGTAAGCTTCGTTAGTTTATTTAACCCAACGTTAACCTAAATTAACGTTGGGTTTATCGCAACGCATATCAACTAAAGAGAATAATCTAATGTTACCAGTGTAATTCCTTGAAATAACGTATAGTTCCACATAGATACATACACTAAAGGATGTTCAGGTTAACACAGGGAATCAATGTTAGGTTATTTAGGTCATACCTAGTGAGAGAGAGACAATTCTTGGAGAGATCTATGCATAAAATGGAACATACCCAAGATCCTTGGGACACATGCCAATTTAAATCATTTGAATATACTTGCATCCCAAATTAGAATATATTCCAGATGTGTTCCGTTTTGTGCACAGGTATTTCTCCACGTATTATATAAAGGCATGTAATTGGGGAGTTATAGAAGTAACTTAGGACTCTAAGAAAAATACACTCTTTCAGCCTCTCTCTAATTTAACCGGACGTTAAGCCAATGGCTGTGGTTTTTGCAAAGAATTATCTCTGTGGATAGGAGTCCCTTTCTGCTACTAATTAGGTGACCGTAGTTTATTTTCCTAGCACTATTGCCCTGATTTAAGTGAGTGCAGTGTATCTGATCCATAGAAGCATGTTTTATGACTCAAACATTTTCACTGCTTTAGAAAAAGTAATTACAAACAAATTAAACCATAAATTAAATAACTTACATTCAACATTATCTGGAAACTTCCTATGAATCTCTTTATATGTATCAAGTGCTTTCTGATAGTTACCTAAAGAAAAATAAATAAGTTAAAAAAAAATAAAGTGTTACAATAGAGGATCCTAAAATAAGTGAAAAGTATACAGCGTTATAAAACAAATAGAGTTGTAAAATATTTTTTTAACCGCTTAAATTCACAGAGAAATTGGAAATATAAAATACAAACAAAGAAGAACCAACAAGAAATATTAATGTATTGCATGGACATGAAAAGGTCTATACAGCAAGTTGTGAGAAATCTAATAGTAAAGTGATCTGGTTAAGAAGAACTTGATTGTTTTAGAAAGTTTTGTTGTGTATACCGAGGGTTTGTAGAACGTTAAGCAAATCTTTGAAGAAATGGATACGTTTCCATGAGCATAACATGCCACATTGAAGAGCTAAAATTAAGAGGGTTAGGTTGTCTCCAGAATAGTTCACTAGACCATCTTGCAGTCACCATTAACATTGGGGCAGGAGAGAGGGGGGGGGGGGGCGGGAGTGTGGTGGTGGGGGGGTCAAGAATAAAAAACAAACAAAAAAATGGAAGTGGGATGTGACTAAAAAAAACCACAGGGGATGGGGCGGGGGAAGGGGGGAGGGGAATGCGAGTGCTTAGTCATAAAATGGTTCTTTGTTTTCTCTCCCTGTCAGACTTGGACCAGTAAATTTAAAATTAAAAAAATAAATGAATAAAAAAAATAAAAATCTGGTGAGCTAATTTTCAGTATGAAAGTTATAGAAAAGTGATTCAAAAAGAGTCAATGGTCTAATCCTGTGTTGTGTGACAAAATATTTAATCTATATTTAAAATATTCAGGAAAATCCAACACTTCAATCCCCTTGAAGGCCCTCAAACAAATTCTTCAACACAATTGATGTCCTTACAAATCTCTCGACTTGAATGGCAGTATTCGGGTGAGTGCTGTGTTTATATAATAAGTCTATCAATTTTGACCCAGAGGATATGTATGGTTATCCGAGGTAAAGCAAAGTCAATGGTACTTTCCAAAGTGGTTTCAGTTTAAAAGCATGTTACACCACAATTTGCGCCTCTGTGATATTACTAGATGGGCTTTAAGGACAATCTATCTTCACAAAAAAATGGTAGAAAAATGTTTTGCGGGTGTGTGCAAACACACACCACAGTACAGTAGGTCAACCCATTTATTATGGCCTTTAAGCAAATGCTAAACGGATTACTTGGTTTAACAGAGAATATAATACAAAGGATTCGAATGATCCACCTTGAATTGGTCTACATAGGATGGATCTTTGAATTCTAGGACTTTTATTATCCCAGATGAAGTTTGACATTTACATTTCTAGGATAGGGATAGATAATGAATGAAATAGATCTAATATTCTAGGGAAGATATTAATTTTGACATTAATTTTAGCAATCCAAGAAATATAAAGCTTACTCCATTTCATGGTCATATTTTACCATTTTAAAAGGGGGAGGGATAGTCAGTTTGATACAGGTCAAAGTAGGACTTTGTAAGGTTGATTCTGAGGTATGTTACCATGTATTTTTCATCATAACTCTATGCCCAGGACATACTTGAAAACAAGAAAAAACTCTCAATGTATTACTTCCTGGTATAACATTTTATAAATAAATGTTGGTGACCTGCCATTACATTTGAAACTACAGCTAAGACTCATCAGTTTTTGTATATGGTAAGGCCAATTACAAGCCATAGCTTCAGATTAGAATTTATTTTAAACCCGGAGAGTTTTTCAAATCTATAAAAAAAAATGTAAAAATTAGGGAAGGAGGAGAGGTGTTTTGAATAAGAAGAATATCATCTGCAAATAAGTCTAATTTATACACCGTGCCAGTCACCTCAATACCTGCAATGTTTGGATGGTTGCTCATCTTAATGTGTTTCAACATTAATAAGTGATATAGGTATAGAATTACAATATGATGTTGCATTTCTGCCTTCAATGGTAGCTTAAGGCTGCGGCCCCAGTGCGCGATGGGGTGCCTGGCGGTGCGTGTTCCCGGCAGCAGAGCGGCCTGGTGGACTCCAGGCAGCGCACGACAGGGAGGCGTGGTGGGGGTTCAGACATGACGTCACGCAGCTGGTTCGCCCTCATTGGCTGAACCACCGCCATGATGTATCCAGCACTCTGTCGCCACTAGCAAAGACAAAATCCTTATCTTTGCTAAATGTGGTCGTGCGCAGGCAGCTACTGGGGCCTTCCCCATAGAGGGCCGTACCTTGTATGCACCGTGCACGCAATCGCAGCCACTGGGGACCTAGCCCTAGTGTCTGGGATGAAAGCCCCATCTATTCATTTTTTAAATAATTTGATTATAGTATAAGGTTTGAGCACTCAAACTTCAACTCTATGATCACATTGCCACATGGCAATTTTACTAACAGATATCTTTCAAAAGGCCCTGAGGTCATACATGAAAACCAGAAAGAACTCGATATACTTTCTTTCCTGGTCAAATATTTTATAAATAGATCATTTGTAAAGTTACATTCTGAAGACAACAGCATTATGATTTCATAATGCTGAAATAAGGAACATATATCTTTTTTTGTGGTATGTAGAGGGGATTTCTATTTAAAGGAACACAAATCTGCAAGCAATAGATCGTATAGATACAGTACAATTAAACAAAAAACAACCAACCTTTACACCAAAAGGATTATCATATAAGAGATACAGGTTTCAACATATGGATTTGGGAACTCTGGGGTGACATTAGTATTACAATTGTTAGAAGATACTGTAAGTACACAGTACAAAAACCAAGTACAGCATATATGCTCACCACTTCTTCTGTAACAACTTGCAACCATCAGCTGCCATTTTACCTGAGTAGGTCTGTAAAAATAAATAGACACGAGAATAAATAATGGCGAATGTGGGACAATTTTTACAAATATACACAAGCAGAGAACTAGACATCGTCAGCATGAAAGCATTTCCTAATTTTGACGTAAGGGTGTTTAGCGTAGAACTTGGACACATGGCCATCAATTCCACATATCCACTGCTGCTTAAAAACATGAATTGCTTCCATAAAGAGAAAAAAGGAAGCAAACAGCGCACTGCCAAGGAGTCAGGTGGTGAAAAGTAATACCCTATTTATTCAGCACATAGTCAGTAAAAACATCACCCCAGGAGGGGAACAAAGATCCTCCTACGCGTTTCGGACGGGTAGGTCCTTTTTCAAGGATAGGTCCTTGATAAAGGACCTACCCGTTCGAAACGTGTAGGAGGATCTTTGTTCCCCTCCTGGGGTGATGTTTTTACTGACTATGTGCTGAATAAATAGGGTATTACTTTTCACCACCTGACTCCTTGGCAGTGCGCTGTTTGCTTCCTTTTTTCTCTTTGCTCTGGATTTCTATTTCGATGGCTGGCACGCCACAGTGGACCACCAGAGACTACAGGAGTGGGTAAGAATCTTACAATTATTCTTTATGACCATTATAGATGAGTACCTTTACCTGGATCATTCATATAAGGTGTATGTGAGGTGAATTGAGCATTATTACGCTTCCTCTAAATACCATTGATCTTGGTATATATTGGTGACTCACAAGCCATTTTGAAATATACCCACTCCGCTATAGTCTATTTGAGGCCCTTCAAGATTTATTGATTACTGGATGAAGTTTATCAACAGTTGGAGCACCCTTCTTCCCCCCCTTGCTTCCATAAAGAAAAGTGACATACGTTTGAATCGTTAACAGCTTTATTACAGTAAATGCCAACATGTGCCTAAGACCTTAATAATCCCCTCGAAACAGGACATCCTGACCATCAATACCCTTGTTGCGTGCCAGTGCCTTGGTTATACCGATTCAGCTGGGGTATTAATTGCCGGGTAATGTCCTGTTCTTTGAGGATTACTACGGAAGTAATAACAAATATGTGGCGATCAGGCACATTTCCCCTGTTCTAAATTAGTCTCCAGACTTGCAGAAAAATATCTTAAGTGGTCACCTATGACCTCCATTCTGTGGTTAGAAGGAATCTTTCCTCTTGGTAGTTCTCTGATTTTAGAGCCATCAACTTCTTATAATTCAGGGTTACAAAAGAAATGGGGCTTAAATCACAAAGCTAGGCCAGGGTTGCGCAAACCTCTTTCACTGCACCCCCCCCCACCCACCCCCAGTCTGCTCTCTTCCTTGGTCGTGCCTCCCCTTACCTGCAATGCAGCGTCAAATGACGTTGCGGGTCTGTAACTGTTACACACGCCTATAATATACATTATCTCTAATTGTACATGCAATGTCCTGTATATAATGTATACTCTGTTCACTTATTTAACCATGTATTATTTGTCTTAACTCTATGCCCAGGACATACTTGAAAACGAGAGGTAACTCTCAATGTATTACTTCCTGGTAAAACATGTTATAAATAAAAATAAATAAATATATAAAACGAAACATTAGGAAAATGAGTCCCTGCCCCAGAGAGCTTACAATCTAAGAGGAGATGTGTTACTCATAGTTAACTTTAGAGGTTGCTTAGGGCTGGAATATTTTATGGAAACCTAACTCCTTGTGGGATTGTTTACCTCCCATGATCAGATCTCAGATAGGGACATGCTCATTCTGCAACAAAACTCCTGGGGCAGAATCCTCTCCGCTTAAAAGGAGATCCCACTCAGATCATTAAAAAAATGAAAAAGATTCATTATGTAAAGAACTGCAAAATCAAACTGTGTTCCTTGAATATAATAAAGCTTAGAACAAACATTCCACCATTTCTTTAGTAAGAATGACTGCCTTTAACGCAGGGAAGTCCAAATAGAGGTATACTCGGGAATCAACAACCTTTATTCTGCCCCATTTAGAGGGCTAAGAAAGCACTTTGATCAACACACTGCGACAAACATAAAAGGAAGTGGCTAGAGGAAAACCAGACTCATCCCAAGTTTACACTGTACAGGACAGTAGCCTTTTTACAATATAACTTAAACACACAAATACATATAAAAAAAACTTTTAAAAGGAATCACTTGTGTAAAGAAAAAATAAAATACCTCCCAGCTGTACATATCACTCACATATGTAGTGAAGAGGAGTTGTTGAAAGGAAAGGACATGGAACATACATGTTAATATGCTGCAGTACAATATGGCCATGTGTTTGCATAGCATGTGTAGTTATAGCTGCATAGAAACTCCCTCCTTAGAATATTTCACTTTGATCCTTATTGTCTTCTGCACAAGATATTCCAAATGCATTTGTTGATGATGTTTCCTGTATGTATTTTTGCTCCTTTGGACATCCGTCAAAGTCCTGTACGTGCAGCTCTTCCCAATTTTGTTTTGCTAATAACCAAATACTGTATGATGATTCGCCAACACAGCTTCTAATGGAGAATCTGTGGAATAAAGTCCTAATGGCTGCCACAGAGTTGGACGATTGACAAAAAAAGGAAAACAAACTATGTAAATGTACTGAATTTGAGTGAATAATATTCTTGCATCTTTTTAATGTGATACTCTAGGTAGTTAATGTATAATAAATGTATCACAAAAAAAAGTCAAGCCTCAAGGAACTGAAAACAAAACTTTGGAGGTTAAAATCAGTAGCAGTACAGTTTTGCTATAACGAGACCTGTATGATCTCAGTAGCTAAACACAGACAGACTTTGTTTCTTCAAGGTTACTAATCTACGTGACCAGTAGATATATACTACACAGACATGCTCAGCACTAAATAAGCAAAACATTATCTGCATCCATAAGGGATTTGCATAAATTTATCTTTGTTGACGCAAATCCCACTTGAGTATTCACAAGGACTTCCATTGACAACAAGCAGTCCACTGTGTATACATACCAAGCTCGGCCTTAAAAAAGCGGTCAGAAACTGAACAGGTTACACATTTTACTTCAAATAGTTTAACATGTTCACCCAAGGAAAAAAAGAGCCGATTCAGTAAAAACTTAACAACATAATTCAAAAGCTTAGCAAAAATGTCAATAAGCCACCATTTTTGTTTTTAATTTAAAAAAACGTAATGACTATTAAGCCTTGTCTGCAAGGCAAATAATCTTAATGAATATAATGACTCAGTGTAAAAAAAGCTTATGTATGAATGATGCTTTCGTTCTCGAGTTCACAAAAGCAAGTCAGTTTGCAGATGATAAAACTTCAAAATAGAAATGCCATGTGCAGCTCCACTAGATATAAACCACTCATCATAAAAACCAGGAGCTGAGAAAGCGACTGTAACAATACCTAGAGCCACTTAAGCAATTCAAACCATTCCAGCTCAGTGCATTTTATAAAGCGTCTCATAATATAATTAGACAAAGTCAAGTCCAAACAAGGTCTCTCAATAAGTGCATAGTATCATAACAATTTCTACTTACTGAATAAGTGCGGCTCTTTCAAAGTACTGAATGGCTTTCTCACAAAACTGGGTGTCAATGTAGTAGGCTCCAAGCCACTCAATGACCTCAATGTTCGAAGGGAAATAACGGTACGACTGACAAAATATGAAAAGGTGAAAGAAACACAATTGCAATAATAAACAATTTTATTTCACTTTTGGAATGTATAAACATTTAAAACTGTGAATGAAGTCACTGTATGCAAGATGTAAACTAAAATGACAGGATGCAGATTTCTGTTGTGTTATTTGATCGAGTTTAGCAGATTGTTAGCAATAACATTGTGTAAATCATGGAGCCTGCACTCAATTCTCCATAGTTTCAAGACTTATATTCATTACGTGAATTATAAATAATGCCACAATGGTATTTATGTGGAATTTGGTTAGATTCAAATGCTCGCGATGTAATATCAATTATTGGCAATAGTGAAAATGCAATGAAATTTTGTTTTAACTGTGACATTAAGTTAAGACTTTAATGTTGCTTGCTGGAAAATATATGAAGCTTACACAAGCATTAATCAAGTACTGTATACACATGGCAGTTTTATTTATTTATTTTTAATTGATGCTACTATTCATCTCTCTAAATGTTGGTAGTAAATGTACACTGCATGTATTTCTATTCCCAGTGCAGAATTATATTATATTTGTGCCTAAAATTCGAAACACTGGATTATGAATAAAGTCTGTATCCAAAAGGTAGTTAAGAGTAGAAGAAGAAGAAAGAAGATATAATAATAGGAGCTGAACGAACATCCATTTCATGGACTAAAGCGGTTATTTAATATGCTGTGAAGCAGTAGTCACTGTCCCGGAGCTAATCTCTGCTCTCTACTTGCCTGATCTCCTTCAATGAATGCCGGTCACCCAGCCGTGACTAGTCCTGTTTCTAAAATATAACACATCTATTATTGCTGCATGGTGTATTTTTCTGTGGGTAGGTTTACTGGCTATCAAATTCTTTAACCCAGACTGTGCTGAAAAGCTGTGTAACATGGCAGGCATGAGTTTATAGGGGTCCCTGTTAAAATGCCATTACCCAGAATCCCTGGCTGCGGTGATAGCATTGTATGCCAAGAGATAATAGTGAAAGCAGGGACCTATCTGAGACATGCAAATGTGCTCACACGTGATATTTTAATTTGCTGTAATTTTCTTCACAACCTGCACACTGCCATGTCTTTCTCTAAGCATTCTGTGATTGGAATACATAGGTCTAACAGAGGCATATATTGTATTTCCATAAGAAGTCAAATGATGTCAACGTAGCACATACCTCATAGTAGTACTGAAATGCTTGCGACTTGTCTCCTTCAGTATCATATAACTCTCCAAGTTTAGAAAGTGCACGTGAATCTGTTGGAACGACGCTGATTAGCTGCATGAGCCACTCCACTGCCTGATTATGATCTTCAAGCATCTCGTACCTAAACAAGCTGAATTAAGGAAACTTGCACCTAACTGAAGCAGAGGGGAACAGAACATAAATACCAACAAATCCTACCTCATGTATACATTGCTACTCTTCAGAAGTAACTGGGTCTGCCTTGACGTGGCTTGCAGGCTTATACTAAATTACCCCTTTTCAAGGGAATATATATATATATATATATATATATAAAGTATCTTACTCTGTATTTTTGTCATATTGGATGTAGCATTGGGCTTCTCTGTCGCTTGTTGTATACTGTTCAGAAGGGCTATTTTGGGAACTGGACAGCAAAAATGTAAATAAACTGTAGTATGCTCATTAAACGCTTTACAATGCACTGTGGGCAACTCTAATAGCAGCCCCCCAGACAGGGAAGGGAATAACGTAGCATTGTCTTCTACCTGGCCAGTTCTTGATATGCAGCCACATAGGTAGCCTCCTCCAAAGATTTAGGGATCTAGGAGGCAGAAATCTTAATTTCTTCACTGGCCCCCCCATAGAGATTTCCTGTGTGGTGTATTTCCTAGTCAGGTCATGCAGTGATCCCTGTGGAATGAAGATCACGAAATCTTGTAACTGGGATCATAGCAAATATTCAGGTTTGACATGCTGAAAATGTCATCGTCCTCAAAAGGACTAGGGACAACGGTTAACCTTTTCTGTGACACTGTACTGTATGTTTTTGGTGAGATGTAAAGCTTTCTAATAATAATAATAATTATTATTATAGTAGGATAGAAAAAGCCATAGAAGCGGTCTTTGACTTCCTAACCCTGGTTTAATAGGTTTGACTTGGAAATCTAATGTATACGACATTGCCCCAAAGAGAAAGCATTACAGCTCTTATTAAGTATTACACCTCCGGTCCTATTTTGAACATGTATTTAATCACTTAAGATAGGCTTATTTACCTTTTAAATAAAAGGACACTGGACTCTTCAGTGCCAGCAATGCATTTCAGAGGCACGCACCCCCCCCACCCCCCCGAAAGCTTTGAACCCGAGCACACCATATATTTATGTTAAAGTAGTTTTGGTGCATTTTTATGCATACATTTTTGGAGTTAATGGGCCTATATGCGTCTGTGAATAAAAAGATTTTTTCACGCATAGGTTTTTAGGTTATGAAATTGTGGTATTTGTGATCAGAATTTGTTCTTATTGTAACCTTAAAACAAGATATATTAAGCGATATGGTTTGGTTGCTGTAATTCTTGATTCATCCTATTTACATTACTGAATAATTTCTAGGAACCCATGTTTAAGACCTTGGTATGTTTGTGTGGAGTATCTATTGAAGAAAAAGAACCCAGTCTTATAGCACTCATTCACAACAAGGTGTATAGTGATAAATTTAAAATACTTTATTAATAACTATGAATAAAAAATAGGGTGTTAAAACGTAATTAAATAATGTATAGAACAGCACGTGACTGTATCCCTTAGTGACCCACCCTAGTTTAGGTGGGTGGATATGGTATGATCCCTGATTGGTACTAGAGATCAGATGCTATGATTTATAGCCTCCTAAAATATAGGAACGGAGTCAAAACAGAGCCCACCGGATTGACTGTCTCTAATAGAGTGTGTCTAGACGTATAGTGCACTCTAAAAAGATACACTCATAGTGAATTGGCATGTACTGCGCTTTGTTAGACCTATAGATGTCTCCCCCCCCCCAGATTAGAGATTGCACTGGTTTCTGTGTAAATTCACCAGCACTAGAAAGGCTAGATCTCTATTGGGGATAAAAATTGCTTGTTCTCTTAGGTGCAGACTATTTGGCAAGAACTGAGATTGATAGTGTGGTATTAATGAGCTTAAAGCAGCTATAGAAAATCACCAAAACACCTCCAATACTGAAAGTGGGGTGATGGTGATATCTGCTGTACTCTAAATGTTTGTGCAGTACCCCTTACAGTCTAGGCACAATATATGCTAAGCTGCCACACAAAACTACTTTGCACTCAGGAGTAATCACCCTTATCATAACAGGGTCAGATAGAGCGCAATAGGTGGAGGTTAATGTATGAGCAACCTCCACAGTGTAGCGTGGGTATTGTAATGGTAGCGCTGACTGTATGGGTTAATGTAGGCACATAGACAGCTGAGAAGCTACTCAGCAAAATTAGATACAGGTACTTGCCTGCACCAACAGCTAGTACTGAGGTGGGGTACACAAGGGGTTAATAATAAAGTGAGGTCAGAGCCCCAGAATCACCCCATCCCCCCTCACTAGGAGTTAGAGCAATCGTGTGCAAAGAGTGTATAGTGGGGAGCCGGTCTAACTGATGATCGCAGTATCCCCTACATCAGCACTGATCCTGATTATATCAGTGCCGATGTGTTCGAGGACCTGCCTGTCTATCAGGTGAGTTGTGCAGTGACTCCTATGAGCATGGAGGGTCCCGCAATAGTAATGTATAGCGCGATCCCTAGATGAAAGAACATGCACATCGGGGGAAGCCTAAATGCATTGACGCGGATCAATATCCAGAGGCTGTACTGTTTGAATAAACAAACTTCCCGCGTGTGCAGGGAATTGCCGACGCGCGCGTTTCACGTAATAAAACGCTTCTTCAGGGCACGTAGGGGGAGGTCCCTGCGTGTGAGGTGGGTTTATATAGTCAACGTGGAAATTGGCTGTTAATTCACTTAACCCCTTCATTACTGGTGCATGGCTGATATAATATCCCACTTCTAGGAGTGCACTTATCATGGTATGCACACATGTAACAGCCTCATTGCCTGATTCAATGTGTCCTTGAACTGCTGCAAATGTATCAGATTAGATGCAAGAGTATCATGGACTGAATAACTGTGGCTTTGGTGATATTTGTATATGTGATGCTTTCATATCTTGATTGCTCACATAGGCTATGGGGTACTATGTTATGTCAAATTTAATATTCATTGAAATATGTGATGGTTAGTCACTAATAGTAATATGGCATATCATAAAGTTTCGAAATATGCCTATTAAAATACACTGTGGTCCATCAATTTGATTGTGACATGTGAAAGTAGATAATAAATTGTTAAAACACACTTGGTCATTTTTTTCTCATCATTTTGTTTGTACTTGATTTTAATCATATTGTATATTCATGAATGTAGGTATGAGCGGCTGCTCTAATGTGAAACATATATTACATCAGATGTTTTACTGTATATATGGGAGTTTTTTCCATACTTATATCACTTCTGGGGGGTAGTGGTGGTTTATTGCATTCATATGAAGGGGCTGAAAACAAAGCCCTCATTTAAACCCCGTGGGTTCAATGTTCCCAAGGTATAGATCCACCTTGATTCAATTTTCAACAATTCATTGTCCCAGTCCCCACGTCTAATTCCTGGAGAAAATTGGTCTATCCCCATAAAGGTGATAGCTTTTGGGTCTCCCGGTTGACACCTATTTGCATGGGTAGCCACTGGAGTATCCAGTTTGTTTCGGATTGAGCCCACATGCTCCAGTATCCGTGTCTTAAGGGGACGACGGGTCTTCCCCACGTACTTTTTCCCACATTTGCATGTTCCCATATAGATAACTCCTGATGTATTGCAATTGATGAATTTGCGTATCGTATAATGTTTCTTATTGTTATAGTTGCTGAATGTTTTTGATACTGTCATATATTGGCATGCCTTACATCTTTGGCAATGGTAGGTTCCATTCAAGCGGGGTGGTAACCATGTGGCCCTTGGTATTGCCACATTGTAGTGGCTATGGACCAGATGATCTCTCAGATTCTTGGCCCGTCTACTGACCATTGCTGGAAAAGATGGTATGGAGTCACTTAAATCTTCATCCGCCCTGAGGATGTGCCAGTGTTTTTTTAGGATTTCCCTTGCCACCTTCCATTGCTTATTGAAGGTGCCAATGAACCTAACTGTTCTTTGCTCCGGCTGTGGTCTCTTATCCATGACCAGTTCTGATCTTGCTCTTTGCTTTGCCCATTTATATGCTCTTTTTATAATTTTCTGACTGTATCCCCTTGCGGTGAATCTGTCCTTCATGTCCCTTGCCTTTTCCTCGAAGTCTTCGTCCTTACTGCAATTTCTCCTTAGACGAAGAAATTGCCCCACCGGTATTCCCTTAATCAATGATTTTGGGTGATGGCTACTCGCTAGGAGTATGCTGTTGGTGGCTGTCTTTTTGCGGTATATAGTTGTTTCCAGATTGCCATTGTCATCCTTTGTGATCAGTAAGTCAAGGAAACAGATTTGTTTTGGGCTGTACTCAAGAGTCAAACGGAGGTTGAGGTCATTTGTATTGAGAACTTCAATAAATTGTTTTAATAAAGCCTCAGTCCCCCGCCACACTATCAGCACATCATCAATGAACCGCAGCCATACTTCCACAAAGGTTGTTAGATGTTCCAGTTCCTCAGAGAAAACCACTTCTGATTCCCACCATCCCAGATACAGGTTTGCATATGTAGGGGCACATTTCGTGCCCATCGCTGTGCCCTGTACCTGGTGATACATGGTTTTGTTGAACCAGAAATAGTTTCTCCCGAGAACAAATTGTAATAATTCCAATGTGAAACTGTTGTGCTTAAGATGGTTTTGACTACGTGTGCTGAGAAAATGGTTGACTGCCCTGATTCCCTGGTCATGTCTGATGCTGGAGTACAATCCCTCCACATCCAGAGTAACCAGGATGCAATCATGTGCTACTGAGATGCCATCCAGCTTAGTAAGGACATCTTTAGTATCTTTAATGAATGAAGGCAAGATAGTGACAAAGGGTCTCAAGATCTTATCCACATAGGCACTTGCTTTTTCAGTGAGGTTTCCGATCCCAGAGACTATAGGTCTACCTGGAGGTGGTCGTTTGTTCTTATGGACCTTGGGAAGGCTATAGAATGTGGCGATTTTGGGGTTTCGAACCAGTATGTAGTTGTACTCTTTCTCTGAAATGAGTTTAGAGGACAAACCTCCATTTAGGATGTTGATCAACTCTCTAGTAAATCTCTGAGTGGGGTCTGTATCCAGAGTCTCATAACAGGCCCGATCAGATAGAATTCTGATGTTTTCTTTTTCATAGTCCTCAGACTTTAGGATAACCAGGTTGCCACCTTTGTCAGACGGTTTAATCACAATTTCTTTAGCATTGGCTAGTTCCTCAAGTGCTATAGTTTCACCCGTGCTCATATTGTTAAGTTGTTTAATCTTCGGCAGAGACTCGAGGTCCTTTGTGACTAGACTAACAAAGTTGACTATATAAACCCACCTCACACGCAGGGACCTCCCCCTACGTGCCCTGAAGAAGCGTTTTATTACGTGAAACGCGCGCGTCGGCAATTTCTCCCTGCACACGCGGGAAGTTTGTTTATTCAAACAGTACAGCCTCTGGATATTGATCCGCGTCAATGCATTTAGGCTTCCCCCGATGTGCATGTTCTTTCATCTAGGGATCGCGCTATATATTACCATTGCGGGACCCTCCATGCTCATAGGAGTCACTGCACAACTCACCTGATAGACAGGCAGGTCCTCGAACACATCGGCACTGATATAATCAGGATCAGTGCTGATGTAGGGGATACTGCGATCATCAGTTAGACCGGCTCCCCACTTTACACTCTGTGCACACGATTGCTCTAACTCCTAGTGAGGGGGGATGGGGTGATTCTGGGGCTCTGACCTCACTTTATTATTAACCCCTTGTGTACCCCACCTCAGTACTAGCTGTTGGTGCAGGCAAGTACCTGTATCTAATTTTGCTGAGTAGCTTCTCAGCTGTCTATGTGCCTACATTAACCCATACAGTCAGCGCTACCATTACAATACCCACGCTACACTGTGGAGGTTGCTCATACATTAACCTCCACCTATTGCGCTCTATCTGACCCTGTTATGATAAGGGTGATTACTCCTGAGTGCAAAGTAGTTTTGTGTGGCAGCTTAGCATATATTGTGCCTAGACTGTAAGGGGTACTGCACAAACATTTAGAGTACAGCAGATATCACCATCACCCCACTTTCAGTATTGGAGGTGTTTTGGTGATTTTCTATAGCTGCTTTAAGCTCATTAATACCACACTATCAATCTCAGTTCTTGCCAAATAGTCTGCACCTAAGAGAACAAGCAATTTTTATCCCCAATAGAGATCTAGCCTTTCTAGTGCTGGTGAATTTACACAGAAACCAGTGCAATCTCTAATCTGGGGGGGGGGGAGACATCTATAGGTCTAACAAAGCGCAGTACATGCCAATTCACTATGAGTGTATCTTTTTAGAGTGCACTATACGTCTAGACACACTCTATTAGAGACAGTCAATCCGGTGGGCTCTGTTTTGACTCCGTTCCTATATTTTAGGAGGCTATAAATCATAGCATCTGATCTCTAGTACCAATCAGGGATCATACCATATCCACCCACCTAAACTAGGGTGGGTCACTAAGGGATACAGTCACGTGCTGTTCTATACATTATTTAATTACGTTTTAACACCCTATTTTTTATTCATAGTTATTAATAAAGTATTTTAAATTTATCACTATACACCTTGTTGTGAATGAGTGCTATAAGACTGGGTTCTTTTTCTTCAATAGATACTATCACGTCTCCATCCAGTCAGCACCTCACAGGTTAATTTACAGCAGTGCGGGTTTTCTTTACGTGTAGCATATGTTTGTGTGGACACTGTGTCAATTGCAACCACATTACTAGTAAGTTTGTCAACAAGTCAATTCTCATTTTTTTGTCTAGAAACAATTTTTTTTTTTTAAATTAAAATCTTATGATAGAACTTTCAGCTCAACAATGATTTTCCATCTCAAATTAATTTCAGCAAATTAAAGTGAAGCATATGCTAATATTGTAGATCAACACTGAGCGGACCATGAAACAAAAACGGTCTTGGCTGACCATCAAAGACCTCAAAATATGCCCAATGTACACGATCAATGTGTATTATTCTTACGACAAATAGCTGTGCATCGCTGCGTTATTTACAAAGAAAATTATTTTCAACGGTTAATGTCCTCATACATACTGTGCTTTGGTACTTATGTCAAATCAACTGCCTGGAAAGCCAGCTGTCCACTATTAAAAAGACGCAACAATTGTCTTGTTGTTTGCTGCTCATTAGTGCTGTGCTAATTTGCATAAAATTCTTGCATGTGTAATAATTGGCGGAGACGAAAAACGAGCACATTATATAATAAATTCCTTATTTCGAGGCCAAAAACAAGGCAAAAATAAACAATTTTGAATATTCTGCAAAGATCATAAAGATAGTTACTTCCATACAGAATATTTATTTACTGACCCAGGTACATTTTAATGATTGGTGATGCATAGCCCTGCCTCTTTTTGTTTCATCATTAAATCCCAAATCATATCTCAAAGAGTGATTGGATAGAAAATATCTACAGTTAAGTATTTTGGGGGTTATTCCTTAAACTGCAATAGTTCAAATTGGGGCACTATCGCACAAAACTCCTATTTAAGTGAATAGTAGTTCCCCGAGTGACAATGCCCCAATTGGCACTAATACAGTTTAAGGAATAACCCCCTAGGTATTTTACACAGAATGGCACAATATTGTGGGCAATCTATTGTGAATGAATGTGGATTTATAAGAGGGTTTAGGGGTATACAGAACTTGATGGAAGTTTAGGCACACTATATTTTAATATGTTTGAATGCATGCATGTCTCCGGGCCGTAAGATTTGGACAAGAGTACAGGGGAAAGCACCAGCACCAGATTTATCAAAGGAAAACAATGTCATTGTTTTTAATCATATTTTGTTCTTTAAACTATTTCCCTGCTAGATAGAAGGTTTGAAACATTCTGCTATAATCAATTGCATACCCTCCAGGCAGGGAAAGGGTTAATATATCTGGCCCCTTTATTTTTTGTTCGAATATACAGTTGAGTTTCTGATCAATGGACCACATAATGTTCCCCTGCAGATAAATGATGACTGTGAAGCCCATTATGAACATATATCTGTAATATATGAAATAGATATACATTAATATGTCAAATATAAAAAGCTGACTGAATTATGTGGGTGAAAATGTCTGCACTGTAATAACCTCATGAAAAAATGCTATCAAAATGTAAAAAAGTCACACAATGGATTTGCAATAAATGTAAAGCACACAAAATATCCTGTCCGTTGTTTTCTAGTTTGTGATTAATAGTTTCTCAATTCTAGGCCCAGAAGGGCAACTCTAAGGCTACGGCCCCAGTGCCTGCGAGGCTGGCGGCGCGGGCAGCCGAATCCCCCGGTCTGCAGTGAGCTGCAGGGGGAAAGGCATGGCGTGACGGGGGCACGGCTGTGACTTCACCCGGAAGGTTCACCCTCATTGGCTGAACCGCCAGGGGGCGTGGCCTTGCGCTCCGTTGCTAGTTCCCCTCACAATTTTCTTGCAGGCTCGAAAAACTCACCACGCAGTGCGGGGCCCCCCCCTCGCAGCGGGCTCGGCCCCATTGAGGGGCGGCTCTGGTCCCTGCAGCGTCCGCCACAGTAGCCAGCGGGGACCTGGCCTAACAAGCACAACACAGATTACATACAATACCAGACCCTTCAACATTTGGCACATAAAACAGGCACACTTTATTTGCTCTGTGTGGGATAGAGGAGGTTCCTAAGTAGTGACAACTCTGAAGGAGGCACAATAACACGTGCAATTTACTATACACACACATACGTTAACTTTCCCCATCCCAGCTGGGTGGCAGACGCAATCATTCAGTCACCCATCTTCCATCTGCTTTAATTGGCTGAAACGTCAGCCCCCCCATAGAAATAGGTACAACTCAATTTAATAGTTACAGTACCTACTAAATAGTTACAGTTGGAGGGTATGCAATACACACTTCTTTCATTAAGGGCTGACTAGAAGAATCTAAATGGGTAAGGAATGATGCAGAGATTAAAACAGGTATGGCTAAATAAACACCCTTTTTTGCCCCAACAATGCCACTGCCACTGCCATGACCTTCGTAAAGTTTCTGGATGTTGTGGCCACTGCGAAAGGCAGAGCTGTGAACTGGTAATGTTCTCCATCCACAGAAAACCTCAGGAATTTGCGCTGACTATTATAGGAATATGGAGATCGGTAGCTTTCAAAATTGATGGATGCTAAAAATACTCCTTTTTTCACTGCCGCAATAACAGTTCTTAAGGACCAAGATGAAATTGACCTCTATCAGGTTAAGCACTGCCATGAATCCTCCGGATATTTTTGGCACCAAGAACAAGACCGAATAAAATCCTGTGTCTCCCTGATGTTTTGGCACTGGTGGGATCGCAGCATTGGCGAGGTGGTCTTGTAATTGCCTCTCAGGATCAACCTCTTTTCTGTATTTTCTCAGATGTCTTGATACCTTGTAACGATAAGCAGAAACAAAACAAACAAAAAAAAAAAACATCTAGCGAGTAACCTGGGGCTATAATTTGATAGATTCAGGTATCCGTCGTCATCTGGACAGAAAAGATTTTGAAACCCCGCCAGTCTGCCACGGACTGGTATGCTTCCGGACCGGGGTCCATTGCCCTTCATAAGACTTTGCTCCTCAATGATGACTCGTTTGGTGTTTCATCTGGCCCGATTCCGGAACAATGGATGCTGCTCCTGTTGAGATTCTCAATTTCTATTGTAGCGTCTCCCCGGTCTGTAGGACTTTGCATCCTGGAAGTTTAGTCTTGGAGGCCAGACAAATGATGATGAAGGTCTCACACTTTCCAGAATATCAGGAAGAATTATCCAGTGCTACGCTGACCAGGTACGAGCCCCCGTATGGTAGCAACACTAATCTATTATTGGATGAGGTATCTGCTGGTCATGATTTGAGACATAATGCTGAACATCTTGCCTGAAGACACACAATATCCTTTGAGGCGTTGTATTAAAAAAAAAAAAAAAAAAATCTATAGAATTTTTCAGGATCTGAGAAATCCCTCAGCAACTTTTGTTTCAATGTTCCAGCTTCAATTATGTCTAAATTAAACACCCACATCCTAACTTGCGTCCACGTTGCTCCCGATATAGAGTATTGCTTGCGCAGGACTCGTTCCCTCTTTCTATTCATCAGATCCTTAAAAGATGATACCTACTGCCTTTTTATTTCCATTTGATCATTTTTAATTTATTCGTCATCTTTCTAATTTGTTGGCATTAAAATTGTAAATAGAAATAAAAGTTAAGTTTTAGTATAGCCCATAAGAGTGCTCCAAAGTGAATGTCTTTGTTGGGGGGGTTCTCTGTTCCCTACACATACCCTCCATTATAGTGTATGTATTGATTCAGCCTCAAAGGCTCCTGATTAGTCTTGAACCTCTCCTACAGAAGAGGAACACACTTCTGTAATGCAAAGATTCTGAATTCAGCCAACAACTTGCACACTGAGATATGTAATATGTAATCAAAAAGGGTTTTTTACTTAGCTTTGATTATGTTCTTAGTTACATCTTACACAGCTAAACAGCATACAACAGGAAAAGCACTCTGAACACCCGGGGAAGATCCATCAGTCTAGTCTGATTGAGAGAGTGAGGGGAATTCTTGGCCTGGCACCTGCACGGTCCATGGAGAAGCTCAATCACTATCCCGGCCAAGGCTCTTATTTATAGCCTATTTTGTAGGCTTCCTCCAATCAGTGCTGAGTCTTGTAGCAAAACATGCATACTTAAGCTGATCAGTGATACTTCCTTTGTAGTAAATAACTATATATGGTAGCAAATATGTAACAAAGAGAGAACATTGCAGCAGGTGTACACCTGGGGGATGTGGGAATCTATGTGCCAACGCCCCTATAGATTATTTGGTATGACGAAAGCTCTGATTTCACAGTGGGAGCCAGGGTATGAGTTGGTGTTACCACAAAACAAAGGAGGACGTAAGCACGGGTTGTGATGGCAAAAGGGCAAGGAGCGATCAAATTAGTGTTAGTGCAAGAGGCCCTTCACCCTGAATATGTGCCTGCCTATCGTTTAATAGAGGTTAATTTATATTTGTTTTTGTTTTGTTTTGCTGTGTCCATGGATATCTAGATGCCCGGGATCCACAATGTACTGAACACTTTGTCAAATCAAACCAACCAGATGAATTGTTGGATCTGTGGAGCCACCTCAGTGCGCAAAAAAGAGGTTTACCCGTATGTGGGTGTCCCATGGACTATTGTCTCCAATATATGACCCATTGCAGTTTTACTATATAACTGAGAACATAATCGAAGCCAAGTAAAAGCCCTTTTTGATTACATCTCTAAGACTGTTTACTGACTCAAAGAGTGCAAGTTGTTGGCCGAAGCCAGAATCTTTGCATTGTGACTTCCTATTCCAAATAGATTGCCTGATTGGTATAAACAATAACCCTCAGTCTCCAAGTCCCATAGACATCGGAGATCAAAGCCTCTTTAAAACTCATGTAGGGTTCAATTTTGTCTAACGACTGGAGCAGCAACATTTTCATCCAGTCAATAAAATGGAGTGGCTCAGTGAGTAAAGGCACCGACTCTAAATACTATGATGCCGAGTTTGCACCAGGGGAGTCTGGTTTAAATACTGTGTCACCACCTTGTGACCTTGGGCAAGTCGCTTTGTCTCCCTGTGCCTCAGGCACCAAAAAATAGATTGTTACCTCTACGGGGCAGGGACC